>NC_045965.1:38727518-39027518 GCF_010909765.2 Amblyraja radiata | reverse complement strand
CAGCTCGCGTGGCTACGAGCGGCCTCCATCGCCGGACAGCGGAACCGACTGCCATCTCAGCGCCTTCTGCCGGCACGCTCATCTCTGGCAGTACTCTCCGTCTGAACAGTGAGGGGGACCAGCTCAAGAGCAAAGATCATAGAGCGGAGTGGGTCAGCGGGTGATGGATAACATCACAGCGGGCGGTGGAGCTTACTCCTGTGTCAGCGCGAACAAGGCATCAATTGAGGTTATGCGCAGCGACTCTGGAGAGAAGACCCTTCTTCAGACTGGACTCTCGTCGGGGAGAGTACTTGTGATTGTCTGAAGAAGGATCTTGACCAGAACCGCAACCCTCTCCCCAGAGCCTCTGCCCGTCCCGCTGAGCCACCACAGACAGGGAGTTGAAGGTAGACACAGGGGGGTCCACCTTCAACTTCAGAGCCAAACAAAAAACACAGAGTGCTGGAGGAACTCAGCGGGCAAGGCAGCATCTGCGGAGGGAACATATCACTTATCAGGAGCCGCCACGGGCCAGGACTCTCCCCCCCCCTCCCCCCCCCAACAATAGAAAGGAACCGCAGATGCAGCCGTCACCGCTAAACGTCTAAGAATGAACTGTAGATGCTGGAAAATCGAGCATAGACGGAAAATGAACGCGGGATCCCCCTTGGGCGCGGGGCCCAATTTGGAAAAATCGGTCCAATTGGCCTAGGGCCGGCCCTGGTTTAGCCCATATCCTTCTAACCTGTCCTATCCATGTGCCTATCTAAATGTTTCTTAAATGTTACAATAGTACCTGCCTCAACTACCTCATCTGGCAGCTACCACCCTTTGCGTGAAAAAGTTACCCCTCAGATTCTTGTTGAATCTTTCCCCCCTCACCTTAAACCTATGTCCTCTGGTTCTCGATTCACCTACTCTGAGCAAGAGACATGTCTGAGACATATCAGTTACTATTGAAGGTGTTTGTATCATAATGTGAACAAAGCGATTGACAAGTGTGCGCAGAGAGGCAGCTTTTGATTTTATTTTTCAATTTTTTTGCTTAGAACAGGCTTTCATGGCAGTTGAAGAATTTATCTATTGCAATATATAATGAAAACTATAACTTGCTGATCTCCTTGCCAGCAGGCTAATCAAATTAGCACCAACACTTCCACTAAGTGGTGGCGCCTTAATTCCGGAAATCCTCTGCCTTCAACAACTTACCTGTGCATTGTTGGGTCAGTTGCAGAATAGAGAAAATGACAAAACAATGTGCAAAGGATTTTATATTCAGGGTTACTTTACTTAAAATCAGGTTAAAATAATAAAATGCTATCTGTGAATGTATCACATTAATCTAGGAATATATGCTATTTTCTCTCCATCCCATTTATATACAGACTTTTTGTTTTTACACTATCTGACTTACTATTCATTTAAATGTACTGTGGCATCTCTCTTCCAGAAAAATGTGGAAAGATTGTGATAAATATGGAAATATGTCAGGATGTCATCCTCACATCAGGATGAGAACTTCTCCAACCCCTGTGGTAATTATCTCCTGTTGGAGGCATAGAATTTAGGGCCAATAATGGGAAATATTTTGCAAGATTCCTTTCTGATCTGCACAGCCAAATGAAAGTAGTTCAGGAGATAGATCTCCCTGATCAAGTCTACTTTTATAACAAGGTTTACCTGTATGCAGTGATGTCGTTTCTTCTGAAAGGCTCATTGGCACTGGCAGTATATTCCAGAGGCTCAGCATTTTTGGGAGGAAAATTAAGAAAAAAGTAGCATATAATCTATTACCGTACCATATCTTCATAATTTAAATCCACATGCCCTATTTCCCTGTTGTCAAATTGAAATAACCTAATACGAGTCACACAATCCAGTCTTTTATTCTTTTTTAAGCAATTGCTGTTTGAGATACTTGATGCTTTAATCCTGTGATCATCATAACTAAAGTTCTCTAAACCATTGTTTATTCTTACTTAAAGTAGGTATATACCTACGAGACGGGTTGCAAATATAATCGAAGTATGGTATTTTTGTATTTATCAAAGTGAGTGATAACAATGCTCTACAAGAGACAGTTTTAACTTTTCCTAGTGTAAACCAATAACATGTCACAAACGGAAAGTAAAGTACTTTTCAATTGCTTCAATACAATTGTGGAGCCCAATCAATTCTACAATACCAATTGGATTTTTTCCCTTCAATACTTAATAGCCATGTGCAATTGAATAAGCTAACAGAGTTTTGTGTTCCAGCCAATTCTGATTGAATTCAGTATTAGACTCTCACTATATATTGTCCAACCAATAGTTGTAAAAATATGAGGAACATAATTTTTAAAGATAACATACAGGAAATACTATTATACTGAAGGATGGCTAATGTTGCTAAAATGTATTTAAGAAGCCAGGGAACCTCAAACCAGTGAACTTGACATCAGTAGGTAAGTTACTGGAGGGTATATTGAAGGTCTGTGGAATTCTCTGCCTCAGAGGGCGGTGGAGGCAGGTTCTCTGGATGCTTTCAAGAGAGAGCTATGTAGGGCTCTTAAAAATAGCAGAGTCAGGGGATATGGGGAAAAGGCAGTAACGGGGCACTGATTGGGGATGATCAGCCATGATCACATTGAATGGTGGTGCTGGCTCGAAGGGCCGAATGGCCTACTCCTGCACCTATTGTCTATTGGGTCAGGATCTATCCACATTTGTATAGGCAAGGGCAGATTAGGGATAGTCAGAAGATAGACACAAAATGCTGGAGTAACTCAGCGGGTCAGGCAGCATCCTGAAAAGGAATAGGTAACGTTTCGGGTCGTGCATGGGAAATGGCGTCTCGCTAATTTGATTTTTTTTTAATAGATCACCAAGAGGATTAATGAAAGCAGGATGGTGGACATTGTCTATTCACAAGGTCCCCCTTGGGAGGCTGGTTCAGAATGTTAGGTCCAAGGTGAGCTAGCCAATTGGTTTTGAAATTAGCTTAGTGGAAATAGGAAGATGATGACAGTGGAGTGGTGTTTTTCTCTGATTGGAGGCCAGTAGTGTGCTGCAGGGATCTGTGCTGGGTCCATTGTAGTTTGTTATCTGTATTAATGATTTGGATATCAATCGAGTTAACATGGTTGGTAAATTTGTTGCATGACACTAAAATTGGTGGTATAGTGGAAAGTGATGAATGCTATTTAAGTTTACAAAAGGATTTGGATCAGTTAGTGCAGTGGGCCAAGGGTTTTGTGTTCAAGAGGTGGGATATCATGTGCAGTTGTACAAGATGTTGGTGAGACAACATTTGGAATATTATGTTCAGTTCATTTGCCCTACTATAGGATGTAATTAAGCTAGAAAGCTGACAGGCATAACTAAGGTGAATGTTATTTTTTCTCAAGATAGAGGAGTCCAAGACTAGAGGGCATAGATTTAAAGTGGTAGGGGAAAGATTTACAGGTAATTTCTTCACACAGAGGATGTTGTGCATATAGAATGAGTTTCCAGAGGAAGGTAGCGATGGGTTCAATGGTGATGTTTAAAAGACATTAGGAAAGATACATGGATAAGAAAGATTTAGGTTTTGGACCAAATCCAGAGAAATAGGGCCTAAAAGATTATAAAAGATTATAAAACCTCGTTGCCATGATGGATGAATAGGGGCAAAGGGTTTGCTTCTGCACTCTGACCCTGACTCCAAGTACAAAAATATTTTTTTTAAGGACCAATAATTTTCTTGTAATTGGAAATTTATATTCACTTTCTGAAAACTGAAAGTGTTATTCCATAAAACCTGAATTTGAGAATTCCTAGGAGATTTCCACATCCAATTGACTTGGTAACTATATTGCACATTACATTGTTCAAGGCCAGAAGCAAATGTCTTTTTTTCAAAGTTTCTTTGTGCAAAGCGTTCTCACTTTCCATATGTTGAACGTGCAATATAAAGATAACTGCACGTGCTGCTGAATTGAGATAATTGGAATTGAAGGATACCATCAATCAAGTTGCTGTTAAAACAGGCAATGTTCCATACTAGACATGCATACTTTCATATTTATTTTTAATCTAATGCATTGATTTGTACGTAAACATTGGAAAAGTTTTCATTCATGCTACACGTTAGTCTGAAATATGTCAGTTCGTCATTAAGGGCTTCATGGGATTCATTCAATAATTATAGAATTTGTAAGTGAATATTTGACTTTTGACAGCTGATTATGTTCTGCTGGATTCAGGACAAAGGTACTGTTTCACATTGTTTAAACATTAAAAATTTTAATTTAGGTTTGTCATTCGTTTCATTAAGTTAACCATAATTAATGCAGTTTACATGCAAATTACTGATGCAGTGTCTGGGATTGATTTAGCATCTTTGACTGAGAAAGCATTACAAGGGATTTCAAATGGGCAACATCTGTTTATCGTTAACTGAGCAAAGTATGATATTACTGTAACAGCAGAGGTTTGAAAGTTTTTAAATAAGTTCTTAAAGGAGGATAGATAAGTTCCGGGGGGGGGTGGTGTTCTGAGTTGGCATCAATGGAAAAAGCAGATGCCAGTGATGGGGTAAAGAGACTGCAGAATGCCAGAGTTGCAGGAACATAGAATTCAAAGAGTGATGTTGAAGGATTGTAAGATATGGAGGGTTAAGCCAACAACCCCATTTGAGTATTTTAGTGGACCAGGAACTAATGAAGTTAGTGAGTAAAAGAATGATGGATGAATAGTAAGATTAAACGAGAACTTACCAGTTTGAAGTTTGATCTGTATTTTATGAGGAGTTACGATGAGGGATTACGTGAAGAACCCCGCCAGGACGCATGCGTGTCATTCTTCAAAGCAGCGGTGTGAAATCACAGATAACTGTAATGACTAAACATAGTAAGATTAGAGAAGAGGTACCAGTTAAGTATATGATCAGGGTGGGAGCGGAGGGCACGTAATCCCTCATCGTAACTCCTCATAAAATACAGATCAAACTTCAAACTGGTAAGTTCTCGTTTAATCTTACTATTTTACTTCGGAGTCACGTGAGTGACTACGTGAAGATTTTAAAGCTGTGATTTCATGCCGTGGAAACGAGTCCATGCATCACGTCTGCCTTGACTGTGGGAGGAATAGTGTTAACATAATTGCACATGATTCGTTATTGAAATCATAAAATTTATTAACACAAATTATAACCCCTTTTATGGGTTTATTTAATTTACAGAATTTTAAAAAAATTCTGCAAATGTTCCAGTTTTCATCACTGGTTTATTGTAAAATGTCTGGAAAGTTCTTTCCCCTGACCATCCTGCTGCTTCGAGGACTTGGTCCATGGGCACATCCAGTTGTACTGCTGCCGATGTAGCTGCAGCCCTGGTGGAATGAGATTTAAAAACGTTAGTATCCACCCCAGCCTGTGTCAGTACTTGTTTCAGCCATCTCGAGATGGTCTGGACCGTCACTCTTTTGTGAGGTTGCTTATGGCTGATCAGCAGTCCCTTCTCATTGCCTCTTAGGATTTTTGTTTTCTCCATGTATAGTGACAGCTGTCTAACTATGACCTCAGAGACGGTCATCTGCAGGGTATGACCTAAATTGGATATTGAGGCCTGCTGATCCCTGTCTGTTCTGTTTTACTAGTTCGTATAGGTGGAACGTAATATCGTCAGGTGAGGAGGTCATGTTGTGCAGTGACTGAACCCTCTGTGCCGTGACCAATGCCATTAACATGACTGTTTTTAAAGTTAGTCTGTGTAGGGACAGAGTAGATGCTGGAGACCAGTTCCTGAGTGCTTTCAGGACAATGCTTACATCCAAATTTGGGAGTACCTGGTTTTTGGGGGATTCGTATTAAATATTCCCCTCATGAGCTTAGTTACCAGAGGGTGAGTCCCTACCGTGTAACGCTCTGTCCCTTGCCATAGGTAAGTCGACAGGGCACATCTGGCGCTGTTGATGGCACTGTAGCTGAGCCCCTCATCATAGTGGAGGCCTGCCAGATATTCCAGAACAGATGGGATGTTCATATTTCTGTTGGTGATTTTGTTCTTATGACAGTATATTTCCCACTTCCTGATGTAGACCAGATATTGTTTTTTAGTTGATTCTCTTTGGGCCGCCGAGATGATGTTCGCTGTTCGGTCCGTTAGTCCCAGTTGTAGAAGTGGTGTTTTTAAACTCTACAAATTAACAGGTTCAAGCATTTATGGCATGGATGGCTATCCCGTCACGGGATGTAGTAGTAAATCTGGTCTATGTGGGATGGTAATACATGGTTCTAATACCATGTTTTGCACCACTGGGAACCATGGTTGTGTAGGCCAATCGGGTACTACCAAAATACCAGACGCAGAGTCTTGTTGTATTTTCCTTAATACCCGACTGATGAGGCAGAAAGGAGGGAATACGTAAATAAACAATTTCCCCCAATGCAGCGAAAATGCATCTGTTGCTGCTGCCCCAGGGTCTGGTTCCCATGAAACATAATTAGGTATCTGGTTGTTTAGTCTGGATGCGAATAGATCGATATCCGGTGTTCCATATTTTGCTGTAATGTCAGCAAATACCATTTTGTTTAACATCCATTCGGTGTTTTCATTAAATTTGCGTGACCTGGTGTCTGCCACTAAATTTAGTCTCCCTGGTAGGTAAGTGGCTGATATCCAAATATCTCTCTGGATGCACCATTGCCAAATTGAATTAGCGAGATTGTCACATTATATCGATTTGTTGCCACCCATGTGGTTGATGTATGCTACCACAGTGGTATTGTCTATTTGTAATCTAACATACTGGTGTTGTGATCCAGTACAATATGACTTTAGGCCATGGAATGTACCCAACATTTCCAAGTAGTTTATACCCAGTGTGAGTAAAAAGGATGCCTCCTGTGCTGTCCATCTACCTCCACAGCTGGTGATGGTATTGGTGGCTCCCCACCCAAGTGCACTGGCATCAGTTTGTAGTACCATAGAAGGGTTACTGACAATGATTGGGTTGGAACAAAGCCAGATGTTGTCTATCCACCATTTTAGTTCCGTTTTGGCTTGGATTGGTAGTCTCATAGGTCTGTCAAAGTGACCTGCATTGATTTTTAGAGCTTGTATTTTTGCTCTCTGTAAGTTTTGGTAATGTAGAGGTCCAAATTGTGTGGCTGGGAAAGCAGCCACGATTTTACCAATTACTTTTGCTACCAATCTGATGGATGGGTTTCTGATGTCAATGAGGTTATTGCAAACCTCTATTAAATCTCTTGCCTTTCCCTTTGGCAGTGTCACCGTCATGTGAACTGAGTCAATGGTGAATCCCAAGTAGTCCATAGTAGTGGACGGTGTTAGTTTAGATTTAACTGGATGGATGATAAATCCCAGTTTTCAAATAACTGTTTTGTGGCTGTTACAGTTTGTATGGCCAATTCCAAAGTTATGCCCACAATGAGTTTGTCATCTAAATATGCCATAACCATATGTTTACGTTTACGTAGAAATGCTAGGTCTGGTTTTAAGATTTTTGTGAACAGCCTGGGGGCTGATGATAGGCCATTTGGCAATGCTTTATATTGCCAGATTTGTCCCATCCAGTTGAATTTTAAGTAACATCTGTGGTCACCTCGTATGGGTACTGAATAGTAATCATCTTTTAAATCGATGCTGGCCATGAAGTAACCTTTGGAAATTAATTGTTTAGCAGTAACAAAGGTTTCCATTTTAAAGTGAATGTATTGAACAAATGTGTTCAATTTTGTCAGATCTATGATGATGCGACAACCACCATCTTTTTTGGTTTTGGTATAAATATTGGACACGAATTCTAATGGTTCGTGTTGAGTTATTTCAATTACACCTTTTATGTAAAGCCGCTCCAGTTCAGCTTGTGCTTCTGATTTTTCTTTATCAGAGAGCACGAACACTCGGTTCGGTATATGTTGAACTGGAGGGCTGTACTCGTGTATAAACTCTATTGTATATCCCTGGATACTGCTTAAGATGTAAGTATCGGTTGTAAGCATGCTCCATGCATTCAAAAACCAGTGTAGTCTCCCACCAACCTCCATGCTCTCCATATTATTTAGGGAACCAGACCCACCTACCTCCATTGTTACCAGTGGCAGGATTACTTCTTCCTGAAGTTCTTCCGTTGTTGTTGCGCTGGTGCTTGGTTTTTCGGGTTGGTTGGTGCTGTTGTTGGGGTTCCCCGCATCTTCCAAGAAGGCCGGCCTGGGCCATGGCCTAAAAAAGACTCATGTTTAAAATGCCGTGCCTTCGAGCTTTCACCAGTTCTGCTGGTGGGTGCGTAGGGATGCTGTCTTTGGCTGTAGTGGGTTTTTGCAGGTGTTCCTTTTATTAACCCCAAGGTTTTGGCTTCCTCATCAAGCTCTTTTACCTGCTTCGATAGGTTTCCTCCGAACAGGAGGATGGGTGGTTTTGTGGCCCCAGGTTTGCACAGTCCCGCGAATTTTGGGTTGAGTGTCGGCGGTATGTCACTTTTCCTGATGCTGTTTATTTCGTGCTGGGTGTTACAGAACAGTGCCAGCGCATCTTGTTGATCCTGGGACATATTCCTGTCATCCACTGTACGGGCAAATGCCGTTATTCCTGCGGTCAGCAATTTTAGTACTTTTTGTAATTTCACATCCATACTTCTGATCCCTGGTCCCATGTGTTTCCAGATACAGTTGTTGATAATTGGGACATTTAGGGAAATGCAGTTGCCCGGTGTCCAGTACAGCTTGCTCATGTAACTGGTTTAATGACATATAGTCAATACTGGCAGCAAGCTTTGGCTCCAGATTTTCCCCAGTCTGTTCTGGCTGTATGAAGTTTGCCACCATATCCAGCAAGTTCTCATTTTCTCGCACCCCATGCACACTTGTCTGTTCTTCCGCGGACCCCTCTTCCAGGTCAGCCCAGAACTGACCCACAGTGCTCCCCTCCGATGAGGTGGAGACACTGTGCAGCCCTTAAAAAGGTACTGCTGTGGGTTTGTCATAGGGCCCAGTGACCTGACTCCATCTCCCGGAGCCGGTCACGTTGGAGCAAATGCTCCACACACCGTTCCATTCGGGTCCAGCGCTCTCGGTCGCTGGCCGCCCGCGGTGTTTCAAAGTCGGTCTCCTCCGAGTCCACGACCTTGTTAGTTTTGTGTTTTGCCTTGCCGCCCGTCCGCGTGGATTTGGCCGGTGCGGCGGCTACACAGGGCACAGCTGATCCCACTACGGGTGATCTAAGTGCCGTCGGCTGCTCTTGCTGGCTGCCCGCTGCTCCGCGGTCCTCCCTCACCAGCTTTGTCGCAGCCCTCGTGTTCTTTGCTTTCTCCATTTCCCTTCTGTAGATGGGAAAAAGAACAAAAAAGATCGCAGAGTAAAACCTTACCTGCAAATAGTGGCTTTTTAAACTGCCGCCATGGGGGAACGCCCTTCCACCGCGTCTGACGTTTCGCAATGCGTGTAGCGATATGACACGCATGCGTCCTAGCGGGGTTCTTCACGTAGTCACTCACGTGACTCCGAAGTAAAATAGAACTTGCAATGGAGAAGAATATAGGATTGTTTAGTGAACTTAAGTGGAAGGAAGAAGGTCAGGCTGGAGAACAGTTAAAGTTGAAACTGGAAGTTACAGAATTACAGATGAAAATTTAAGCAACCAAAGAGGGTGTAGGAGGGGTACAGATTTCAAGAAGTTAGGAAGATTGTTATAAAGGCACATTTCTAAACCCTTCCGGGTAGTTCCCTGTAAGGGAATCCTGAGCTACTTATCTATAACTCCCTCTGCATCTACGTCAATCATTCAGAACATAATGTCCCCTATACAATATAAAGGGTGATGCCTGCAGTAACAGCAGGGATTCCCCACCATCAGGAAAAGCAGCCTTCAGCTTATTTGATTCACTCTACGTGAAATCTCGGCACAATGTTTGCAGCAAAAGCTGTAACGCCAGATGACACTCTAGCAGTAGTTCTGTAGATCTATGATACAATCCTAGTGTGTTATTTAAGTTTCTGTTTTTGGTGTCTCCCAGTGTGTGTGGGCGGCGCGACTCTCGTCAGCAGTGGCCTCTGCAGTCCGTCTGTGTTTTATTATTTTTTGACTCGTTTTTATGTAGTTTTTTGTAGGGGGGGGGGAACTTTAAAATCTTTCCACTGCACGGGAGACCCGACCTTTTCTTTGTCGGGTCTCCGTTGTCGTTGGGGTTGCAACGTGGAGCGGCCTCCAACAGGAACGACCTGGGGTTCCAGCTGCGGAGCTACCGACTACTCACTTCACCGTCACGGGGCTGGCCGAGTCTGGAGCGGGTGGAGCTGTGATGGACGCTGCTGCAACCCGACCCCCGGAGATTCGGAGGCTGCAACTGCGGGTTTGGCGGACGGCGGCACCGGGAGCCCGCGGGTCCCTGCTGGGAGACCGCTTTTCGGGGCTTCCGCAACGGCGACTTCTCCCGCCTGAGTTGCGGGGTTGAAGAGCACCTGGAGCGGGGCCTTACATCATCGCCCCGCGCGGCTTGGAATGGCCGCGGGACTTTGCGAGCGCACGCCGGGGGCTCTAACAACAAGACCCGGTGTGCGGCCTTGCATCACCCGGCGTGGCTTTAATGGCCGCTGGACAATCGCCATCGCCAGCCGGGGGCTTTGACTTTGACTGACTCTGACATCAGGGGGGGAGAGTGCAGTGGAGAGATACGTTTTTTTTGCCTTCCATCACAACGATGTGATGGATGTTTGTGTAAACTGTGTTGTGTCTTGGGTCTTTTTGTTTTGTAATGTATGGCTGCAGAAACGACATTTCGTTTGGACCTCAAGGGGTCCAAATGACAATAAATTGAATTGTATTGTATTGAAGGACCCAGAGTGTGATGCTTTTGAAACCAAGGGTGGGTAGTTGGGTGTTGGTGATGACCAGTGTTGTGACATGGATGTTACCACTTATTAGCCTATGCTGAATGTTGCCCAGGACTCACTGCATGCACTTAGCAGACTCGCTATAGCTTGACAATAATTTAAAAATAAAAAATTTCTGTGTGCTGGCCATGGTACATTGTGCCAGTTTTCTCCATTGTTATCCCTTAATTTTAGGCAAGTGTTAGAAGATTTCAAATGGTTCATGGACATGTGAGATAAGTTATTACAGCGTTATGGGAATATCAGAGAATAGTTATTACAGGGTTATGGGAATATAAGAGAATGGGACTGATGAGATTGTTCTATTGGGAACTAGCAATTACCTGTTAGCCTCCTTGTATGTCACAATGAGAACGTAAATTATTCACCAATGCTACTAATTTTGGGTGTTGTTCAGTCTTTTCAAATCCTTAGATTGGAAGAGACTGGACAAAGGATGGAATCCAGGTATGAAGAAATTAGTTCAGTGGGGCAATGGGGCTATCAGAGCAGTCCGGTTTGTGGATTTTAGATAAGTGATAGAAACAGACAGTCAAGAGTTGGAATACTTTCAGGTCTCCCAACACCTTTGTGGCCAGCAAGTAATTAACTAAATATATAGTTGAAAAAAATGACTTGTTACAGAAGAACTAATAAATTCTACTGATAAGAAAGGTGATATAGACCAAATGTTCTCTAGTACTATAACCATTTCTTATTCTATGAAAGCAGCACTGATTGGAACTTTGGTGAAAAAGCAGCTGGGAGAACCTGATTGAACATCCAGTGATACCTCACACTAACAGAATAGATTGCATTTATTAGAGGTTCCACATCGCTGGCCCAGCACACCACTGCACAGGAACCTCATAGTGTCCTAGGTCCAAACATTATCAGTTGCTTGATGAATGATCTTCCTTTTATCCATCAGAAGTGGGGATGTTCATTGATGATTGCATAATGATGAATTCCCCAGAAAATGAACCAGTCCATAAGTGCATGCAGTAAGTCCTGGGCAACATTCAGCATAGGCTAATAAGTGGTAACATCCATGTCACAACACTGGTCATCACCAACACCCAACCACCCACCCTTGGTATCAAAAGCATCACACTCTGGGTCCTTCACCATCCTGGGAGAAACCAAAAACAGAAACTTACTGTGGCTGCAAGAGGTTGAATAGTGAATGTAACTCCCCAAAGCATTTCCACCATCCATAAAGGGAAAAGGCAGCATGAATACGGTTAACCTGTCTTGATGAGTTTAGCTCGCAATCCAGCTTTATTGCTATTGCATTACCCTAAACATTCATTCCTTATAGTGAATGATATTCACGACAATCACTACCCTAAACATTCATTCCTTATCTTCCATCACTGGTTTAAATCTAGAACTCTCCACACAACAGTTCTGTGGAAGTACCATCATCATCATCATCATCAGGACTACATCAATACAACACGGTAATCAAACCATTGGCACCAAAACCCAGATTATGTAAAAATGAATAAACAAAAAATCCATAGTCACATAAATTTGTTCTTTATGAACCATCAGCTCATGTTTGTAAAATGTCTTTCATAACGATAAGAGGATAACATGAATTTCTAAAGGATGGGTCATGTCTGCTAAACCACATTTATTGAGGATGCAACTAAGTAGCCAACTGGATAGAGGTGACTAGGTAGTTTTCTTTAATATCCAGAAACCTATAATTCTCTATTTTTTAACATAATTAGTCTCTAAAACCCTCCTGTGCAGAGAATGGCAAATTAAGTAAAGACATTTCTCCCCCTTTTTAACCCTAAAAGATTTACCCCTTCAGTTTGGTGATTGTGAGCTGTAGTTCTGAACTCTGCCAAGGATATCATCCACCCTTCATCTACTTTGCAAGGTTCATACGTTATGTAGAATTAGGCCATTTGGCTCATCGAGTCTCCTCCACCGTTCAATCAGGTCTGATCTTTCTTTCCCTATCAAACCCCACTCTCCTGCCTTTTCCGTGTATCCTTTGGCACACTTCCTAATCAAGAACCTGTCAATCTCTACTTTAAAAATAAAGAATCCACTTAAAAACAACAGAATCATCAAACGTTCATAATAAGTAAATCAATCATCCGTAGGATTAATGTCATAAACAGTCTCTGGCCCTTCTTCAATGCCAATACATCCAGCCTCAGATATGTAGCCCAAAACTGCTCTCAACACTCTAAATGTGGTCTGACCTGTACCGTATAAAGCCTCAGCATTACATTCCTACTTTTATATTCTAGGCCTCTTGAACAAAAGCTAGCATTGCATTTGCCTACTACGGATTCAATTTGCAAATTAGCCATTTGGAAATCCAGCACCAGCACTCCCAAGACTCTTTGCACCTCCAATGCAAAGCTCTTAAGAATTTTATGTTGCTTTTTATTCTTCTATTAGCCTATTCCATCCCTCCTTATTCAAGAGGGATGCCATCCCAGGAACAAGCTTGGTGAATCTGCATGAAGGTACCGATCGAGAACCTTCTGCTTAGCCTGTTGAGTACCCCCAGTAATATGTTTTTCTGTTTTGTATTCCTGCAGCTGCGATATCCTTTCCCACTCTGGCAAATCCTTGTGGCACTATCTACAGGTCTTAATCCTTTCAGTTTAGAAAGACAATTGTCTACCATCTCTTTACAATTACATTAAGGCATTTCTATTGCAGGATGCAAACCCAGCAACAGTGTATTCAGAAAGTATTCAGACCTCATCACTTTTTCCACATTTTGTTAATTACAGCCTTATTTTAAAATGGATTACATTTATTTTTTTTATCATCAATCTACACACTACCGCAGAAGGAAGCATTTTTGCTCATTTTTGCAAAGTAATTTAAAAAAATTGAAATATCACATTTACATAAGTATTCAGACCCTTTTCTATGACACTCAAAATTCATCCTGTTCCCATTGATTATCCTCGAGATGTTTATATAATTTGATTGGAGTGCACCAGTGGTAAATTGATTGGACATGATTTAGAAAGGCACACGCCTGTCTATATGAGGTCCCACAGTTGACAGTGCATGTTATCAAGCAAGAACCAAGCCATGAAGATGAAGGAATTGTCCCTAGATCTCCAAGACAGGATTGTGTTGAGACACAGATCTGGGGATGGGTATAAAACAATTTCTGCAGCATTGCAGGTCCGAAAGAGTACAGTGGCCTCCTTCATTCCTCCAGGACTCTTCATAGAGCTGGCCGCCCGGCCAAACTGAGCAATCGGGGGAGAAGGGCCTTGGTCAGGGAGGTGAGCAAGAGTTCCCCTGTGGAGATGGGAGAACCTTCCAGAAGGACAACTATATCTGCAGCACCACAAATCAGGCCTTTATGGTAGAGTGGCCAGACGGAAGCTACTCCTTAGTAAAAGGCACATGACAGGCCGCTTGGAGCTTGCCAAAAGGTACCTAAAGGACTCTCAGACCATGATGAAACCCAGTTTGAACTCTTTGGCCTGAATGCCAAGCGCCAGGTCTGGAGGAAACCAGGCACCACTCATCACCTGGCCAATACCACTCCTATGCTGAAGCATGATGGGGGCAGCATCATGGCAGACTAATCAGGATCGAGGGAAAGATGAACCGAGCAAAGTACAGAGGGATCCTTGATGAAAACCTGCTCCAGAGCGTTCTGAACCTCAGACTGGGGAGGAGGTTCACCTTCCAACAGGACAACGACCCTAAGCAAGCAGCCAGGACAACGCAGGAGTGGCTTCGTGAATGTCCTTGAGTGGCCCAGCCAGAGCCCGGACTTGAACACGATCGAATATCTCTGGAGGGACCTGAAAATAGCTGCGCATAGACGTTCCCCATCTAACCTGACAGAGCTTGAGGGGATCTGCAGAGAAGAATGGGAGAAATGATCCAAATACAGGTATGCCAAGCATGTAGCATCATACCCAAGAAGACTTGAGGCTGTAATCACTGCCAAAGGTGCCTCAACAAACGACTGAACAAAGGGTCTGAACATTTATGTAAATGTAATATTTCAGTTATTTCTTTTTAATTACTTTGCAAAAATCTCTAAACACCTGTTTTGCTTTTTTATTATGGGGTATTATTACTAAACAGTGCAGTCTTCCTTGCCAATACATCATCTATGCTGTTAATAATCGGGGAGCCTTGCAAGTGATAAAGTGCATTCTGATAATTGAATTTTAGACAGAACTGTATAAACTAAACATCGTGACACAAGAATCAATTGGATCAGGTCATTTGACCTGTGATTTTGGAGATATTACGTGGAAGATCCATTATATATCTACGTTCTTCTAAGTATGTTACATCCAAGATTACAATTTCACTGGAAGTTGCAAAAAGAATAATATTTAAACAATGCCCCTCAGTCCCTTTTCAAAACTTGAGCTATATTACCTAAATATGGGTACTTCTAAATACTAGATGTAGCAGAACATTGTGATCTTTAGACAAGAATTCCAATAATTAGATATGCATAAAAGATTTAATTAGCAGCGGGAAGATGAAGTTGAAATTGCAGTTGAGGGGCACATTATAAAAATAAAACACAATTCAAAATTATTTTAGTATTGCAGTTTTTAATACCTGCTGTATTAAGCAAGCCCATAAATTATACACGAATCTGCGCTTTTTGGAATGTGCAATGTTTTCAATAAATAATTTGAATTGATAATTCAAGATTAGACATTAAAAGTGAAGATAACATGTTTCCCACCCTCCCCCTCCCAAAATGCAGTGACATCAGCCAGTGCTGCAAGTGGAATGTATTGTGCAGTATTTTACTAATACTTTTGCCCTCAGGACGATAATATCATCAGGCTCTTTACTCAGAACAAAATTTTGTAAAAAATGTTTAAAGCACACAAAATAGTTTTATAATAAATCAATATTTCAAAACATGAAGAACCTAAATAATGAAAAAGCATAATATTTATTAAGACAAGTTGATTACCAATAAATAAAACTGGAGCAAATTTAACATTGGTTATACAACTTGTAAAGAACATTACATCTACTTTTCGGCAAATTTGAGTAGATAAAGCAATAAAATGGCCTACAATGTGCATAGAAATATTTAATACCGTATAGCCAGGAAATTCACTTTGTTGCACATTTAGGAATATTGAAATTTATCACCTAATTTAAGAATTTGACTGATATAAATGTTTTCTATTTCAGCAAACCTTTCACCATCAAGATTCACAAAGGTCTTGAGCAAGCATATTTAGTGGCTATACAGTTATACAGTAGTAGGAAGCCATAATCTGCTTGAGTTTTAAAAAGTAAAAAAGCAACACAATCGACAGCTAAAAATGTTATCCTTTAACCTCTGACCATTTCCCCAAAGTAATCAAAAATCAAAATGTTGTTTAATTTGTCCACCCCAGGCTATTTAAAAGCATAGACCGAGTTAAATTAACTATAAATGAAGGTAGTAATATGTCAAAACTAAAGTGTGTTTTTAACTCCTTTTATTTTCATTTTTTACACAAATAAATGTGTTTTAGTTGGTGAAATTATCAACGTTGTGATCAGATGCTTTTATAGGGCCATTTTAGACGTGAAGGATTAGACACCAGTCTGAAAATCTTATTATTATTGTGATCAGAACAGGGCTAACGTGAAAATGGCAGTAGAACATATGATAGCTCAACACTTTAATCCCATTAAGGGGAACAATTAAATCTCAGGTTGGGCTTCAAAAGATGGGGAAATGTGGTGTGGATATTAATCAGATGGCAGCAATACTAACAATAAGAGTTTTGGATGGTGGGGAAATAACACTTAATCTGTTTGGTATCTTGACGTTAAACGCACTAGTAAACTGCACAATTAATTTCCTTAAAAGTATTATTTATAAAGGGAAAAAAAATAAAATTATGCTGCCACTGAACTATTCAAGGAGGCAATCCAATTATTACAGACTTGGAGCACTAAGGGGCTTACAATTATATCAAAATGAAATCCTTGTTTATGCTGGTAACAGAAAGTGCCTAGAAACATACCACTGTTAAAAGTCTATTCAACTCACCATAGCTGAACCAATGTGTGTCACAAATAAAATGAAACACTAAAAAACTGTTAGCTTCACACACAACACTCGTGATTACTCCCAATTATTCCTGCACCGCGCAATGTGCACAATAATAAAATTGAGATTTAAACATTACTGTAAGAGTGTACAGTAAAGTTTGTGGAATGGTCAGAAAATAAACAGCTGTAAATATTATGTTTTCTCCATTAAAATATTGCACAAATCCAGGTCTTCCTTTTCACCGATTTAAGACCAATGGCTCTCAACCATTCAGTGGCAGCTATTGCAATATTTGTCCCTCACGCAACAGGGGAAAGTGTACAATTTTAAATGTCTCTATTTTGCAAACTTTACCAATTTAAGATAGAACCAGATATTTTCAAGAAACATCTTTTCCCACACTAGTCATATGGGCACAATTTCCATTAGTTTGGAATTTCTGCAAGCCACATAGTGGTACTCAAAAATCCAAAGTATTGAATGCAAAATGTGGATTGAAAGGTTTTGAAAATCCATTCAGCCATTAGTTAGTTCTACACACGACTGGAACTGCTTGATTCTCAAATGTACTCACTGTAATCATTAGTTATCAGAGTTATATCCTGAACCAATTTTTGAGCACCATGCTAGTCTTACTCATAAAATACACCATTTCAAAAGACCCAAGGCCATGAGTTCCATTTGTAATGGAAAAGAACTGTGCAAAAAAGCTTTAAATTCCTACTTTGTGCCACTGTTACAGATTAGTGTTTTTTTTAAAAACGGGAAAACTCCAGGTCCAATTATAAAGCTTTTCATCATTTCACAATTTGACATTTCTCCATAAAGCAGCTCTATGAAAAATAATCTCAAACATAAAAAGATAGTGACAAATTACTTTAAAAAACTTACATTACATTATTTGGACGTGTTTCCTCAATGTGCTTGGCAAATACATTTTCATACAGGCTGCCCCTTAAAACAGTCCACTGTTTTTCTGTTTTATAATAGCAGATTCAATGGAAGTTTGATTAAGATTCATTCGCTAAAGCTTTCTAGCTCATGGTTTTCTTGTTCTTGCAACTCATGCCAAACCAATAAAACAACAACTGCATCATAACTTGGTACTCGCTAAGCAAAGTAAACAATCCATTAGAAGTACCAATATTCTATCTGTGCATAATTTGAAGTGTGATTTTTTTTTTAAATATAGGGAATTGCAAAAATTGTAAGACCTATGATTCATTCAGCTATGAAATCTAATTAGAATTCAGTTATTTTATCAAAATTTTAAGGGCATCCATTAATGTATATTATATGCTCCAGGGATTTTGCACAGAACCTATTTCCTTTAGGAAAACGACCCACAGACTCAGCATGATCAGAGATATTACTGTATTACAACATTTTCTTTCAGCCTAAATTCAGTACTAAAAACAATTGAACTGAAGTGATTCTTAAGATGGCAAACAAACATTTTAATTTTCTGCACAAATTGTTCATTATATTGGCACCTAGAGTTTTCCTATACACAAAGCCATGACCAAAATGTTAATATACCATCAAGTCACTGTTGGAACAAAGCTATACAAAATACTAAACAACACACTGCACTGCAGAAACAGTATCCTTTAAATTAGCAAAAAATCAATACTTCATAAATTGGACCTATATTTCTTGTCACCTCCCAGCAAATAAGCGTTGGGGTAATTGAACACTTAAATGATCAAGGAATACAACTGTATTAATTTTTGTCAAGGAAACTAAACCAGCATGCCAATCTTTGTAGAGGTTCTTCATCCCAAAGAGGAACTATAAATGCCAACTATTCCATCTAAAATTCTGCAGGCAGCACCTCTTCATATCCACACACAGATACACATGACAGTATGTGCATATGCATAATTAAGTAAGCCACAGTAGATGTATAATTTAAGAGTTCTTCAATTTAAAAAAAATGTTCTCCAGAGCATTATACTAAAAGAGAAACTAAGCACCCAATATTCCTGAGAGATCTGCTGCATGGGACACTGACAACTATTTGGTGCAAAAACACAATTTTGTATGTCAATTATGAAACCACTATGAACAGCCAAATTTCAAGGAGGATACTGTTTCTTTAACGGGTATGCATGTTTTACAATTTATTTATAAAATACCTGTAACATCAAAATCATTTCTATGCTAACGTAACCAAACCAATGGTCACCGTTTACTGCTTCAAATATGTTACCTCATTTGTATTTAAGTACATAACATCTGGTCAGGGCTTTGTAGATTTTTAAAATAACAGCTTTTAAGTATATATGCATATAAATTTTTAACAACTGCAGTCATGAGTTATTGTCAGTGTTGTACTTAGTACATGATCGCATACAATCAAGGTTCTCCAAATCTCTGACTCTTTGGCTCAGTGGTAGAGATCAGGATTTACTTCTTCCATGGTATCGTAGATGCAAAACCTTCTCAATTGGTTTCATAAGAAGAAAGCAATGCAGCATCCACCGGTTCCATACAAGATGGGCATGTAAATGATCGCATCAGCCAGTCATCTATACAGTCCAGGTGATAAATATGCATGCATGGAAGAAACCTAATTGGATCACCATAAACAAAGTCCATCATACAAATAACACACCTGAAAAGCAAAAACAAAATACAGTTTATTATGCACAAAAGGACACTGCATAAATTCATCTAATAATCCATGTGGGCTTTTGTAATGTGGCCATATTTAATCGAGCAAATTTTTAGTACGAAGATAATGTTCAACATTTCATGGTTCCAAAAGTCAACATCCAATGCTCCTCCATTATGATCCCTACTGGCAGCACAGACCAGATGGTGGCGCAGCGATACGTTTAGGAGGAGGGGGGTGAAAAAGAAAAGAAAGGGGAGAAAGACTGATAGAGGGAGCTGTCATCATTGACCTTAACCCCATGATGTCCCATGGTGTTGGCTCCAAAGGGTTTAAGTCAAACAAACCACATACTAATGAGAGGAAGGAACGGCAAGTGCGGGTTTAAACCGAAGATAGGCACAAAAAGCTGGAGTAATTCTGCGGGGCAGACAGCATCCCTGGAAAAAAGGAATCAATGACATTTCGGGTCATGACCCTTCTTCAGACAGAGTCAGGGGAAAGGGAAACGGGAGATATAGACAGTGGTATATCAGGATCTCTTTGCCAAGAGTCACCAATGAGCTAGCAACAATGAGCAAGCTGGCCAAGTCTTGAATGACAAAACTATCAAACTCAGTATCTGCCAGGTGAGGTGAAAATTAACCACACATCCAAATACTCCTACCTGCCCCAATATTGCCAGAGGATTGGGAAACTTTCATAGGACAACAGAAGGAAACACAATGGGCAATATGGGCTGAAAAGATGAAGTACGAAGGGAAGCTGGCCAGGAATATAAAGAAGGACAGTAAAAGCTTCTTTAGATATGTTAAGGGAAGAATAGTAAAGTCAAATGTAGGTCCCTTGAAGGCAGACACGGGTGAAATTATTATGGGTTACAAGGAAATGGCAGAAGAGTTGAACAGGTACTTCGGATCCGTCTTCACTAAGGAAGACACAAACAATCTCCTAGATGTACTGGAGGACAGAGGATCTAAGGGGGTAGAGAAATTGGAAGACATTTTCATTAGGCGAGAAATAGTATTGGGTAGGCTAATGGGACTGAAGGATGATAAATCCCCTGGGCCTGATGGTCTGCATCCGAGGGTCCTCAGGGAGGTGGCTCTAGAAATAGTGGATGCATTGGTGATCATTTTCCAATGTTCAATAGATTCAAGATCAGTTCCTGTGGATTAGAGGATAGCTAATGTTATCCCACTTTTCAAGAAAGGAGCGAGAGAAAACAGGGAATTACAGACCAGTCAGTCTGACGTCGGTGGTGGGAAAGATGCTGGAGTCAATTATTAAAGAGGTAATAATGGGGCATTTGGATAGCAGAAAAGGATTAGTCCAAATCAACATGGATTTATGAAAGGGAAATCATGCTTGACTAATCTTTTGGAATTTCTTGAGGATGTGACAAGTAAAATGGATGAAGGGGTGCCAGTGGATGTAGTGTATCTAAATTTTCAGAAAGCCTTTGATAAGGTCCCGCACGGGAGACTGGTGACTAAGATTAGAGCATATGGTATTGGGTTATGGTGTTGACATGGATAGAAAATTGGTTGGCAGACAGGAAGCAAAGAGTAGGAGTGAACGGGTCCTTTTCAGAATGGCAGGCAGTGGCGAGTTGAGTGCCGCAAGGCTCGGTGTTGGGGCCGCAACTGTTTACCATATATATTAATGATTTGGAAGAGGGAATTAGGAGCAACACTAGCAAGTTTGCGGATGACACAAAGCTGGGTGGCAGTGTGAACTGCGAAGAGGATGTTAGGAGGTTGCAGGGTGACCTGGACAGGTTAAGTGAGTGGGCAGATGCGTGGCAGATGCAGTATAATATAGATAAATGTGAGGTTATCCACTTTGGCAGCAAAAATAAGTGGGCAGTTTATTATCTCAATGGGGTTAGGTTAGGTAAGGGGGAGGTGCAGCGAGACCTGGGCGCCCTTGTACACCAGTCACTGAAAGTTGGCATGCAGGTACAGCAGGCAGTGAAGAAAGCTAATGGAATGTTGGCCTTCATAACAAGAGGATTTCAGTATAGGAGTAAAGAGGTTCTTCTGCAGTTATATAGGGCTCTGGTAAGACCACATCTGGAATATTGTGTACAGTTTTGGTCTCCTAATGCGGAAGGACATCCTTGTGATTGAGGCAGTGCAGCGTAGGTTCACGAGATTGATCCCTGGGATGGTGGGACTGTCATATGAGGAAAGATTGAAAAGTCTAGGCTTGTATTCACTGGAGTTTAGAAGGATGAGGGGAAAATCTTATAGAAACATATAAAATTATAAAAGGACTGGACAAGCTAGATGCAGGAAAAATGTTCCCAATGTTGGGCGAGTCCAGAACCAGTGGCCACACTTAGAATAAAGGGGAAGCCATTTAAGACCGAGGTGAGAAAAAACTTTTTCACCCAGAGAGTTGTGAATTTGTGGAATTCCCTGCCACAGAGGGAGTGGAGGTCAAGTCACTGGATGGATTTAAGAGAGAGTTAGATAGAGCTCTAGGGGCTAGTGGCACCAAGGGATATGGGGAGAAGGCAGGCACGGGTGATTGATTGGGGACGATCAGCCATGATCACAATGAATGGCGGTGCTGGCTCGAAGGGCCGAATGGCCTCCTCCTGCACCTATTTTCTATGTTTCTATGTATCAAGCCAATGGATTAACCCTGATTCAAAGTTAAAAGGATATGCTAGACTCAGCACCAACCCTGGCAAAGCAGCAGCAGATCTGGGCACCCATTCTCCCAGCTTGTGTTGAAAGCTTATGACCCAGAGCTAGTCATGCAACCTTGTTGACAGTAGCATCAAGCTGCATTTAGTACCAATTATTTTTTAAAGTTTATATTGTGGGTCAACCAGATTACCCAAATCCTTTACAGTATTGGCCAAACATGGAGAGAAGGACTGGATTCCAAAATGAATACCACCTGATTTCTCATTAAGATGCAACAAAGCTTAAACCATCAGACCTTACAGGGGAAGTCCACTAAGCAGTCATCTCATCGATAAAGGAAGATGACTGCAGTTTATTTAGATCAGTGATATCAGCACCAGGAGATGGGTGGAGTTCAGTGTAGTGTGCTCGGCACACTCATACCTCAAATAACAAAGCATGCACATGCCAATATTTAGATATGTAACATTTGGCAATGCCAAGTGACGATCACCTGCAACAAGAGTGTCCAAGTACCTACCCATAGATATTCCACAGTAATACCATTGCTAAATTTCCAATGAATACCATCCTGGGATCGCCACTGAACAGATTTAGCTGGACCAGCAAATACTCTCCACTCTCCTGGATAACGTGCTGGTCCAATAACACTGGAAAGCTTGATACCACCCAGAACAAAGCAGTAATTAGCACCCCATTTATTTTCAAGTCACACACTATCCTGACTTGCAAGTTCCAAACTGTTGCTGATGCAAGTACTTATCAACAGCACCACTATTTGTACCTTCTTCGGTTAAAGGGGCTTGCTACATGGCCCCAAAAGCAATTAATAATGGGCCATTAATGCCATGTGCAAAGCTCACTTATGTAGAAAGTAATTGTTGGGAAGTATGGTCTCTCAAATAGGAAACAGATGAATAGTGCAAAAAACCCCCACAAAATAGCAATCAGATTAGAAACATTGGGATTAACCAGGTAAGTATTGAAAATATTATCATGAGTATTTAGAAAGATACATTAATTAGTGTTAAAACAGCAATATTTAACAGGGCGTTTCAAAGCACTATAATGGTCATGAGGCAAAAGCAATGTTCAACTACCCAATTTGTTTTTAGAAGCGATGGGGTAAATCTTTACTTGGCAATAGCCCTGATTTTTGTCTCCAAATGTTAAAAAAAATAACCACACATCCATTTTCGTACAGGGAAATTTGCAGTCACCACCGAATGGACTGAGCAACATCTAATCCCCCCAGCAAAAGATTAATTTAAACATACTTGGAACAACAGCACAGGAACTGGCCCTTCAACCCACAATGTCTGCAACAAACATGACGTCAATTTAATCTCATCTGCATGCATATTATTTACATCCCTCAATGGCCTGCATAATTAGATGCCCATCTTAAAAACCTCTTAAATGTCTGCTACCATCTCGACCACTCCTGTCCCACGCTTTCCAGACACCTGTGCAAAAAAACTTTTTCTGTTGGACCTTAAAGCCATGCCCCTAGCCTTACATTTCCACCCTACTACTATCAGGACTACCCTCAACCTCCAACATTGCAGAAAAAAACAATCCAAATTTGTCCAATCTCTCCTTAGATCCTAATACTCTAACCCAGACTGCATTCTGGTAAACATAGAAAAATAGGTGCAGGAGTTTGGCCCCTCGAGCCAGCACTGCCATTCAACATGGTCATGGCTGATCATCTAAAATCAGTATCCTGTTCCTGCTTTTTCCCCTATATCCCTTGATTCCTTTAGCCCCAAGAGATAAATCTAACTCTCTCTTGGTAAAATTCAGTGAATTGGCCTCCACTGCCTTCTGTAGCAGTGAATTCCACAGATTCACAACTCTCTGGGTGAAGACGTTTTTCCTTATCTCTGTCCTAAATGGCTTACCCCTTATTCTTAAACAGTGACCCCTGCTTCTGGACTCCCCCAACATCAGGAACGTTTTTCCTTCATCTAGTCTGTTCAATCCTTTAAGAATTTTATATGTTTCTATAAGATCCCCTTTCATCTTTCCAAATTCCAGTGAACACAAGCCCAGTCGACCCATTCTTTCATCATCTGTCAGTCCTGCCGTCCCGGGAATTAACCTGGTGAACCTACGCTGCACTCCCTCAATAGCTATAATGTCCTTCCTCAAATTAGGCAACCCAAATTGCACACGATACTCCAGGTGCATTGTCTCCAGGGCCCTGTAGAACCACAGTAGGACCTCTTTGCTCCTAAACTCAAATCCTCTCACAATGAAGGCCAACATGCCATTAGCTTTCTTCACTGCCTGCTGTACCTGCATGCGTTCAGTGACTGATGTACAAGCACACCCAGGCCTCGTTGCACCTCCCCTTTTCCTAATATGACACCATTCAGATAATAGTCTGTCTTCCTGTTCTTGCCACCGAAGGGATAACCTCACATTTATCCACATTATACTGCATCTGCCTTGCATCTGCCCACTCACCCAATCTATCCAAGTCACCCTGCAGCCTCATAGCATCCTCCTCGCAGCTCACACTGCCACACAGCTTCCTGTCATCCGCAAACTTGGAGATGTCACATTTAATTCCCTCGTCTAAACCTCTTCTATACCCTCATCAAAAATTTCCAGGCTGATCAGAATTGCACACAATACTTCAAATGTGCCTAAATACTTATAAAGCAGCAATACGACTTGCCTACTCTTACACTTAATGCCTTGACCAATTAAGGCAAGCTGAACACACCCTTCTTTACCACTATCTACTTATGTGGCTACTTTCAGGAAGTTATGGACTTGGACCCAAGACCCCTCTTAATGCCATTAACTGTATACATTCCCCTTACATTCAAACTTTCAGAGTGCAACACTTGCTCAGATTAAATTTCATATGCCATTTCTCTACTTATATCTGTATAGATGCTGCTCACCCTATGACAGCCATCCCTGTTGCCTGCAACTCTACCAATTTTGGTATTTTCTGCAAACCTCCCAAACAACCCATCTACATTTATGGCCAAGATGTGATAGATCCTAACACTGATCTCTGTGGAACACCACTGGTCACAGACCTCCAGAATAACATACTTTCACCACCACCCAGTCATGGTTCCGAATCCAAATTACTAAGTCACCATGGATTCCTTGCATCTTAATATTCTTGATCCGTCTACTATGAGGATTATCAAATTTGTAATTTTGTAATATTAGTGATTCAAAAATGAAATTTTAAAACTCACTCTCTAATTTTCTTTTCAGATCCATCTCTTCCTGGGTCATAGATTCCTTTGGGCAGGTGCTGGATGAGACCTATTCTTTGCGCTATTCTGATCTGTTCTTCTTCAGTAAGTTGAGTGGCTAGCCGAGTCTGACTTGGAGTAGGATGATAAACGGGAACTGGAACCTGTTCCTAAGGGTAGAAAGATTATTAAAGACATTGAAACAATTAATATGCTATTACCAACAGCAAGAGTGTAATACACAGCATTTAGTGACAGCATTACAAAGGTAACCAGACTACTGCAAAGATGAGCTGGGTAGTCCAACAGACAGGAGATGAAAACTCTGCCTTATACCATATTAAGCTGAGACAATAAATGCTGGCTTAATCAACATTCTCTCTTCAGTGACAGAGCTCAGAATAAGCGCAAAGGACAAAAAGTGACAAACAAATTATTTATTAATACCATGACAGCAAGAACAGGTTATGAACTGGATGTTTTGGGTTTAGAATCTCATCATCCTACCCAGTAGCCTTTTCACCATCTACAGAGCACGTCAGGAGTGTAACGGCATATATATGCCCCTATGAGCTAGACAGGTGGAGTTACAACATCATTCAATTAACGTCATAACATCTTAGGCAAAGCAATTGATCATCTGGCATACCACCAGTCATCATAAATGTTCACTGTTCTTCACTGTTCCGCACTGTTACATCAAATGCAGTTCAGCAACTCAAAGGCTCCTATCAAACCACAATTACCATCAAGGAGGCCAAGGGCCAGAGAAGCACAGAACGCCACACCTGTAAACATCCATACGATTCCACACTTTGGCGCCAATGAGCCCTTCTTCACCCAGCACACCTATCACTTAGCAGGCTTAGTCCTGTCCCCACCTCCTTTCCAGTTTTCTCCCCCATATAGGGTCCTAATCCAAACCCCACCTATTTATTCTTGCCACAGATGCTGCTTGACCCACTGAGTTAATCCATCACTGCTTTGTACAAGATTCCAGCATCTGCTGTTCATTGTGTTTCCAACATGTGTTTCCTTCCTTTTGTTCTTTCAACCTACATTCTTGGCTACTATCTCTACCCCTTTCCTCACTCCAACTCAATTGTGCTTAGGATCAATCTCTCCTCACCTGGATCCACCAATCATTTGCTAGCTCTTGCACCACCCCTTCCCCCCCACCTCTTTCGACCAGCTGCTGTCCCTCTGCTCCAGTCTGAAGGGTCTCACTTGAAACAATGCCGGTCTATTTTCTCAATAGTGGTGATGTGGCCTGTCGAGTTCCTCCAACAATTTGTTTTATCCAAGAACAACCTATACGAGAGACAGTTAATATATTGGATGGCAACAGTAAAAAGGCTCTTACCAACAAAAACATGAACTTATCTTTCATCCCAGCCAAATTTCAATGAGTAGCAGTGTAGATCGGAATTCTGCTCTCATAACATGACAAAACAATCAGAATTTACCATTATTACACTGCAAAACTGATGGCACACACACACACAGACACGTGACTCACTGCTCCCCAACAGATGTGTTGTTCGGCAGCCTTCTCTAGTGTAATCTAGGAAGTTGCCAAAGTGTAGGTTTTCTTATATCAGCAAATGGAGATCATCTTCTCTCCAACTTATAACTAAACTCACCATAAGACATTTCTTCCAAAATTGCATTCCGACCTTCAACCTCCGACATTTTCTCCTGATGATACAGCACAGAAACGGCCCAACTTGCCCATGTCGACTAAGATGCCCAATCTACACTAGTCCCACCTGCCTTGATTGATCCCTCTAAAGCTTTCCTATCCATGTAGCTGTCCAGGTGTCTTTACTTATTTCAACTATAGTTAGTCAGACACACACACACTCCAATTCAATGCCCACACCATTTACAAAAATGTTCATTGTTATCAAATGATTTGTATAAATGAATGTAGAAGAGTTAGAAGAGTTTTTTTCAGTTTTAGATTATAAACAATGAATTCAATCATGTTGGACCCCTGCAGTGCCACAGACTGGGGTTGCCTTTTCCAATGCAAAGGGGTAAATTAGTTCCTGCACTGAAATTTTCTCTCCTCTTTTCCTGCGTTCATTTCCCTTTTCATTTCCAGACAAATCAACTGCAAACAGGTCTTCAGTCTCCCACCACAAACCATCAATGTTACGCTTTATCCTATTACAGACATTTTTCTCTAGCTTTCATCATTCAGGGAACTGAGTATAGAAGTTGGGATGCTCTGCCAGTTGTATCCAACTAACACAACGTTCCAACTTGCAGTGAATAAATCATCTGTGTCAGTCTCTACCCTTTTACAGATATTTTTCCTCCACATTTCCACTTGATGAAAAGGCTCTCTTCATAAATGCCACCTCGCAAGAGTACGTTCAGTATTGTTTTCACAAACAAATGCCCATTTATCCTTGATATGTATTGCCTGCCATTAATTTTCTACAAACATTGCTCTTTATTTATATTCCAGTCTAATTCTGTGAATTGTTCTAGACCTTCTTGCAAAATAGCTTCCAATCACTTAACTCACCATATGGTCAGCCCATTAAAACAATGTTTTACTATTTCAAAGCAGGATGCAATTTATTCTTTTTTTTCCCCATTTAGCCACTTCCTTACTTACCACATTTTATCTAGCAACATCAGAACTAGACAAAAAATGATAAACTGAAAGAGAAAATCGTATCAGAGCAGAAACACTGGTTTGATTTATGCCAAGAAGATTATGCAATTCCCAAATTAGTTGTTTATAACTGACTTACAAGGTACATTGTCAATGAATTTCCAATGGAGGTTGTCCAGAATTTCTCTGTTGTAAAGTAAGGAACACCACATAATTAAGAGATTAGTAGATATGGAGTTCCCCTCGTCCTCATCCTTTAACCCCACAGCCAACATATAATTCACCAGAATTTCTACCATCTTCAACGTGATCCCACCAGCAGTCACATCTTCACATCCCCAACCGTTTCTGTAGAAACCACGCCTTCTGCAATTCCTTGGTTCATTCATTCGTCCCATCCAAAACGGTCCCATACCGAGTACTTGGGACGACAGATGGCACAATGGGCTAAGTGTTCGGCTGGCAACCGGAAGGTAGCCGGTTCGAATCCCGCTTGGAGTGCATACTGTCGTTGTGTCCTTGGGCAAGACACTTCACCCACCTTTGCCTGTGTGTGAATGTGTGCGAGTGATTGGTGGTGGTCGGAGGGGCCGTAGGCGCAGATTGGCAGCCACGCTTCCGTCAGTCTGCCCTAGGGCAGCTGTGGCTACAGAAGTAGCTCACCACCACCGAGTGTGACTGAGGAGTGAATGAATAATGCGATGTAAAGCGCCTTGAGTATTAGAAAGGCGCTATATAAATCCCATCCATTATTATTATTATTACTTTCCCAGGATGTAACACCTGCCCATACACCTCCACCCTCACCACCATCCAGGGACCACAGCAGACTTTCAAGGTGAGACGCAGGTTCAAATGCACCTCGACAAATCTCATCTACCGCATTCAGTGCTTCTGACGTTGCCCCCCTCAAATCGATGAGACCAAGTATTTTGCCAAATGGAATCTTTTTGCTAAACACCCGCTTGGTCTGCCAAAATCTGCTGGATCTCCTGGTTGCTAATCTTTAACTCCCTTTCCAATTACCATACTGATATTTCGGTCCTGGGCCTCCTCCATTGTCAGTGGGAGCCCACACACAAAGTCCACATACAAAATCTCATTCCGCTTGGGGAGCTTACAACCAAAAGGTACCCCCTGGTGACCCTTTCCTCCTCTTTCTTGTAACCCCCTCTCACCCCTACACACATCCATTTCACCCACTATCCCTCCTCCCTTTTCCATCCACACCTACATACATACCTCCCTCTGGTTTACATTTAATTCTTCTCTCCTGTCAACTTCTGGTCTCCTTATCATCTCTAGTCTTTGTCCACCTATCTGCCAATACACCCCCCCCCCCCCCCCCCCCCCATCATATCCTGCTATCATGTGTCAGGCTCTGCTCCATCCACACCTAATTTCCAGCTTTCCCTACTGTAATCAGTCTGAAAAAGCACCCCAACCCAGGCCATCACTTATCTATTCCCTAAACTGCTCTTAGGGCTAAAGGAATCAGGGGATATGCGGAAAAAGCAGGAACGGAGTACTGAGTTTAGATGATCAGCCATGATCATATTGAATGGCGGTGCTGGCTTGAAGGGCTGAATGGCGTACTCCTGCACCTATTTTCCTATGCTTCTATATAATAGTGCTGCCTGATCCACTGAATTACTACAGCACTTTGTGTTTTGCTTATCCACCTGCCTCCATTGGGCAAGTTAATTTGTCATTGCAAATGGCCTCTGTGTTAATGGGTAGCAGAAGAACTGGGCAAGTCAATGAACATTGAGATTGCAAAACAAGTGCAGCGTGAAGGATGGGTAAGCTAGTATAAGCTTGATATGTCCAAATGACATTTTATGTTGTACATTCCCAAAGATACTTTGAGAACATTCTTGGCAATCTCTTGCTGAGAAACTATTTGGAGTAGAATGACTGCTTCTGGATCTGGTGTCAGGCATGTGAATGATATGGTCTATCATTTGGAGCTAGTAGAGTGTATTAGCAATCTTGTTGCCAAGGACATAGATGTTGGCTAATTTATTCTGCCAATTAATATGGAGGAATTTGCAAAAGATCATTATAATAATAATGTCTTTATTTATATAGCACATTTTTAGTCAACTTGCATTGACCCCAAAGTGCTTCACACAATTACTTCCATACAGACAGGCAAAGGTGGGTGAAGTGTCTTGCCCAAGGACACACACAGGCAAAGGTGGGCGAAGTGTCTTGCCCAAGGACACAACGACAGTATGCACTCCAAGCGGGATTCGAACCAGCTACCTTCCGGTTGCCAGCCGAACACTTAGCCTATTGTGCCATCTGTCGTCCATTAGCGGTAAAGCTTCTCTGGATAGACTGTCCAGATTTCAGGAGTCAATTATACCAAGATTATTCAATTTATACACGCAGGCTTATACCGAAAATAAACTACCAGAAACCCTAGCAGAAGCAACAATAACACTTATACCAAAAAAAGATAAAGATTTAGATGAACCGGGTTCTTATAGAGCTATTTCACTACTAAATACGGATCAGAAAATTTTAGCAAGGATTCTAGCTAGAAGGCTAAATAATTATATTAACAATTTAATAAATACGGATCAAACGGGATTTATACCCAAAAGACAATCATTTAATAATTTGAGAAGGCTTTTCAATATAATGTGCTCTCATAATGAGGACAATGAAGATATTTCAGTTGTCACGCTGGATGCAGAGAAGGCATTTGATCAAGTAGAATGGCAGTATTTATACAAGGTACTCCAAAAATTCAATATGGGAGAGAATTTTATTAGATGGGTTAAACTACTTTACGATAGACCTACGGCAAGAATATTAACTAACAATACGCTATCTCCAAAATTTTACTTATCAAGGGGTAATAGGCAAGGGTGTGCCTTATCACCATTGCTATTTGCCCTTATGATAGAACCGTTGGCCGAAAGGATTAGAAATCACCCGAATATTCACGGATATAACACTAAGGATTCAAAGAATAAAATTTCACTATATGCTGATGATATTCTTTTATATATTACTAATACACAAACGAGTATACCCACCTTATTAACACTAATTGAGGAATTTGGCTCTTTTTCAGGATATAGAATAAATTGGAATAAAAGCGAAATTATGTCTTTAAAACCACAGGATTCGAGACACTTACTAAAATTCCCCTTCAAAATTGCAACAGAAAAATTCAAGTATCTGGGTATTCAAATTACGAGAAGACACAAATCATTATTTAGTGCCAATTTTATACCACTATTAAATAAACTGAATGATATGATTACATTTTGGAAAACACTTCCGCTCTCATTGATAGGTAGAATTAACGCTATAAAAATGACTTTCTTACCACAATTAATATATTTGTTTCAAGCGATCCCAATATATATTCCAAAATATTTTTTCAAAAAACTAGATTCCACTGTCACTAATTTTATATGGGATTACAGAACACATAGAATTCAACGAAAGCATTTGTGCAAATCTAAAGAAGTTGGGGGTTTATCATTACCTAACTTTATGTATTACTACTGGGCAGTGCATATTAAGAACATAATGTACTGGCTGGATAGTTCCACTCAGCAGTTGGAGTGGATAAGAATGGAGAAAGAGGAGTGCTATCCGCACGATATAGGAACGATCCTGCTCTCACCGATAAAATTGAATAGTATAATATATAAGAAGAACCCAATTATTCACAATATAATAAGAATTTGGAAACAAATAAAAATATCCTTGAAATTAAATAATTTATCAGTACTAACCCCACTATTGAACAACCCCGCATTCAAACCTTCTCTCATCGACAACACATATCAACAATGGGATAGACTGGGGATTAGGAAAGTAGGGGATATGTACGAATTGGGTAAACTGTTATCATTTCAACAATTAAAATTTAAATTTAAATTGAAGGATAATCAATATTTTAAATATATACAGGTATGTGACTTTATGAAGAAATATACACATAGATTTCAAACTATATTTTTAGACCCTTTAGAAGAAGCAATGAATATTAAGGCTGATTCACAAAAATTAATATCATACTTTTATAATAATATATTATATAGAGAATCACCCTCAACAGAAGCACTAAGGGAAGATTGGGAACATGAGCTAATGATAAAGATCTCGAAGGATAGATGGGAAAAGTATTTGATGAATACACATAACTGTTCTATTAATACAAGACATAATTTAATTCAATTCAAATTATTACATAGACTATATTATTCAAAAACGAGGTTGAATAAATTTTATCCAAACGTCTCTCCCAGATGCGATAAATGTTTGTTTCAAAACGCTAATATAACACATTCATTTGTAGGATGTACAAAGTTGAATAAATTTTGGAGTGATATATTTGATATATTTACAAAGCTCTTCAAGTCAAGAATAGAACCCAAAATGGAATGGATTATATTTGGAATAATAGGAGAAGATACCAATTTAAATAAAGACCAAAATGTTTTTTTTAATTATGGGTTAATAATTGGAAAGAAATTGATACTTAAATTTTGGAAAAATACAACCATACCAACTGTTAAAATGTGGATTAGGAATATGATGAACATAGCACGCCTTGAAGAAATGAGACTCCGACTAATAGATAAATATGACCAATTCTTAAGGAGTTGGTCTCCTTTCATCGACTTTTTGGAATCATGTGATGCAGCGGTACCATAAGGATTGCTGATTTCAGTTCATGACGTGGATAGATTACATCTCCGAATATAGATTTGAAAAATTCTCTTTTAAGGGGCCTTCTCTTCTATTTCTACTTTCCACCTTTTCTTTTTTATTTTATTTTTTTATTTTTATTTTTTATATCCACACTTCACATTTTTCTACTCTCTACCATCTATTTTTCCACTCTTTCCCCTTTCTATTGTTTTCTTTTTCTTGTCTTGCTTACTTCCTTCTCATAACATAAAACTAGAGGTTGTACATAGAATGGATTACGGTATGACATAGTTGGCACCTAAAATAAGGTGCCACTGTATTGCTTTGTATTGTATTAACTTCTAATAAAATAAAAAATTTAAAAAAAAAGGCATGTGAATGATATGGTCTATCATTTGGAGCTAGTAGAGTGTTATAGCAATCTTGTTGCCAAGGACATAGATGTCGGCTAATTTATTCTGCCAATTGATATGGAGGAATTTGCAAAAGATCATTAGCGGTAAAGCTTCTCTGGATAGACTGTCTCTGAATCATGCAGGATGCAGCAATCATTGCTGCCCAACCATTATAAGCTTGGTGCTGGGTTTGAGATCTTCAGCTTTACCCAAGACAGCAAATGATGGTGCTTAGAGGCAACACTAGGGTCAGTATTTAATGTCTGCTTTTGCCCAGAGGCAGCTTCCAAAATATGGAAAGTAATATACTTCTTCCAGGTTCTCAACATAGACCATAATCGTCAGAGGCATTGTGCAGCACAGGCAGATTGTTATGGGACCAATTTGGCAAAAATTCGCTTGGAAGATTCAATGAACGAGTCAATAATGACTTCAGGCTCACCTGCCAAATATGCACATAAGTTGTGTAGTCACTCAATGGCTATGGTTGGCATGACCTTGGTTCTGCAAATGGAAGCATAAGGATTGAACAATAGAGAAATCAAATATCGAGGAATAGATAGGAGTGCAGAGTTGAGGCCAAGATTTGATCAGTCATGATCTTATGGATCAGTGCAGCAGGTTTGAAGAGCCACTGCTGATCTTAGGCATTGGGTGACAATACACAGCTTAAGTGTTGTTACTTGGCAGCAGAGATTGAAGTAATTACTTCTATGGTCATTTTGAAATGAGAGAATCCATGTTGATTAGTGTTTGCAACATCAACTTTCTCGTGGTCACTTTACAGATAAGAACCGTGATACCAAGATTACAGCCACTTTTAGAATACAAACCTTTTGTGAGCAAGTGAGCTACTTGGTCACTGAAGCCTACTTCATTGTTTAATGACAGCTGATCTCTGCTAACATCAACATCATATTCTCATCTACCTAAACTAATCTCTCACTTCCTTGTTTTAGCTAACTTCCAATTCAGAGTTAACAATACTCAAGTCTCTGCCAAAGGCTCGTGAATCTCAAAGAAATTCTGCTTCGCCCGCTTTGAATGCCTTATTTTTAAACAGCAAGGCAAATCAGTGACTAAGGTGTTATTGTAAACAGTGAAGATGATTATTAAGGATTAGTGGAACTTTGATCAGCTGGGCAAGCATGTCAAGGAATGACAAAAGGGGTTTAATTCAGACAAGTGTGAGGTGTTGCATATTAGGAAGTCAAACAGTGAACAGTAGGGCCCTGGAGAATGTTGTAAAGCATTGTAGTTTGTTGTAGTGCACAGAGATCTAGGAGTACAAATACACCTTTCCCAGAAAGTGGCATCATGGGTAAATAGGGTGATGAAGGAGGCTTTTGACACACTGGCCTTCAGTCACGGAATTGAATAAAGTTATGTTATAGTTGTCCAAATCTTTGGATTTCGTCAACCTGCCATAAGAAAGATGCCATTAACCTGGACATTGTGCAGAAAAGATTTACGAGGATGTAACCAGGACGCAAGGACCTGAGCTATAGGAAGAGTTTGGGCAGGCTAGGACTTTGTTCCTTGGAACACAGGAGGCTGGTGTGATCTTAGAGATGTATAAAATCATGGGGAATACTCAAGGTACAGAGCCTCTCCACATCGAATCTGAAAAGATTCCTCAGATTCTTGCATTTTCAATCGTCTCCACACACTGAACCTCAAACATTCAAGTCAAATTTGCCCAATCGTTTCTCATAAGACAATTCACCCATGCCATCAATATTAGTCTGGAGACTCCTAGTCTGCTTCTAATGCATTGTCATCCTTTCCAAGTGCAACATTATGCACAGTACTCCAGATGGAGGCCTCACCAATGTCCTGTTATGAAGCATAATCTTCCTACTTCTGTTATTCAATTCCCCTTGCAAAAACAATGACCATTGTTAGTTTTCCTAGTCATCTGCAGTACCTGCATACAAGAGTATGACTGATTATGCACATGACACACAGATCCTGTACACTTCAGGTCCCCGCACTCATTCATAGTGTAGTTAATCGTTATTTTTCCCATGAAAAAGATTTCACATAATCCAAGTTTGTAGTCAGATATTTGCCTACTTGTTTAATCTGCATCTCTTTGTACTCTCTATATGTCCTCTTCACAACTTATTCTCCCGACTCCTCCCATTTCCTCTAATTCCAAGGCGTAGCTATGGGCACGCATATGGGGCCCCAGTTATGCCTGCCTCGTTGTAGGGTAGTCAAACAATCCTTGTTCAAGGCGCATCGTGGCCCTGCCCCCAAACTCTATCTCCGTTACATTGACAACTGCATTGGTGCTATCTCCTGCACCCAATCAACTGCACCTCATCCATTTCACCACTAACTTCCATCCGGCACTCAAATTCACCTGGACTCTTTCCGACATCTCCCTACCGTTTCCAGACCTCACCATCTTGATCGAGGTAACAGACTATTGACCAACATCTACTACAAACCCACTGACTCCCATGGCTATCTGGACTACACTGCTTCCCACCCTGCACCCTGCAAGGACTCTATCCCTTACTCCCAATTCCTCCATTAACACCGCTTCTGCACCCAGGATGAGGTGTTCCAGACCAGGGCATCGGAGATGTCCTCATTCTTTAGGGAACTGGGGTTCCCCTCTTCTATTACAGATGACGCTCTCACCAGGGTCTCTTCTATATCCCACAGCTCCGCTCTCACTCCCCATCACCCTACTCGTAACAAGGACAGAGTCCCCCTTGACCTCACCATCCACCCTATCAGCCATCCGACATATAATCCTCCAACATTTTCGCCACCTCCAGCCAAATCCCACCCTTGGCCACATCTTCCCATCTCCTCCCCTTTCTGCAGAGACTGTTCCCTCCGTAACTCCCTGGTCAATTCCTCCCTTCCCACCCAAACCACCTCCTCCCCTGGTACTTTTCCCTGCAACGGCAGGAAATGCTACACTTGTCGCTGTACCTCCCCCCTTGACTCCATCCAAGGACCCAAGCAGTCTTTCCAGGTGAGGAAGAAGTTCACCTGCACATCCTCCAACCTCATCTACTGCATCCGCTGTTCCAGGTGTCAACTTCTCTACATCGGCGAGACCAAGCGCAGGCTTGGCAATCGCTTCTCCCAACACCTCCGCTCAGTTCGCAATAACCAACCTGCTCTCCTGGTGGCTCAGCACCTCAACTCCTCCTCCCATTCCCAATCTGACCTTTCTGTCTTGGGCCTCTTCCATTGCCAGAGTGAGGCCCAGCACAAAATGGAGGAACAGCATCTCATATTTCGCTAGGGTAGTTTACATCCCAGCAGTATGAACATTAACTTCTCCAATTTCAGAAAGTCCTTCCTTTCTGCCTCGTTCTCCTCCCCAGCTCTCCCACAAGCCTACTGTCTCAGTCTCTTCCTTTCTTTTTTCCACCCCCCCCCCCCCACCAAACATCAGTCTGGAGAAGGGTCTTGACTCGAAACTTCGCCTATTCCTTCTCTCCATAGACGCTGCCTCACCCGCTGAGTTTCTCCAGCATTTTTGTCTACTTCATATTTACCTATGTGCTGTCAGTAGGTTTAGCACCCATACCATTGGACCAATCACACTACAAAAGGTAGCTTACACAAAAAGTGAAGTGCTTAAAATGTGTACGGTCATTTTAAACCTGTATATATACTGTTGCTGCAATGGATCTATAATTTGTAAAGGATGTTAACAGTAAAATAAAGATTTGAAAAATATAACATATTATTTCTATTAAAATGGTGCAATTCCAAGTAATAAATGATAATGGACACAGTGTAGAAACATCAAGGATAATCAATGGAAACAGGATGAATCAATTTGAGTCTCAAAGCAAAGGGTCTGAATACTTATGTAAATGTGATATTTCAATTATTTCTTTTTAATTACTTTGCAAAAATTTCTAAACACCTGTTTTCGCTTTTTTATTATGGGGTATTGCGTGTAGATTGATGATGGAAAAAAGAATGGAATCCATTTTAAAATAAGGCTGTAACGTAATAAAATATAGAAAATGTGAAGAGGTCTGAATACTTTCTGAATGCACTGTAAGTACAAAATAAAGGGCCTGTCCCACTTACGTGTCCTTGGAACGCAGATTACGCGACCTCGTGGTCGCGTTGAGGCGCACGGGCATCGTATGGCCGCGAGGGGCCGATCCCACTGAGAAGCGCGGAGGGGTATGGAGTTGTGCCCGACATCGCATGGGGCTCCGAAATTTTTGTAGTGAACAAAATCTTCGCGCGCCAACGGCCTGTCGCGGAACTGACGGCCAAAGTGGGACAGGCCCAAGACCATGGCGCGACGCAATGACTCACTTTCAACTGCAGCAGAAGCAGGCAAACGATCGCCGAGCTCGGCCTGGGGCTCACGGCCGTTGTGGTCCGGATCCGCCTCCACTTCTACTCCCAGAGCGGGGCCAAGAAAATTGAAGATGGATACAAAATGCAGGAGTAACTCAGCGGGACCGGCAGCATCTCTGGAGAGAAGCAATGGGTGACGTTTTGGGTCAAGACCCTCTTTTCAGACAGAAGAGTCTCGACACGAAACGTCACCCATTGCTTCTCTCCAGAGATGCTGCCGGTCCCGCTGAGTTACTCCAGCTTTGTGTCCATCTTCAAATGACGTCACGCGCTCCAGACGGCTGCACGTAATCAGCCCGACCTTCGCGGGACCATCGCTGCTCAACGCGACCACGAAGTTGCGTAATTTGCGTGCCAAGGACACGTAAGTGGGACAGGCCCTTAATGCTATCTACAAAGAAGTAGAATGACATTAAAAAACAGAATGCGAAATTTGGGGCACTAATTTTGACAATGGTTTTTGTTGGAAGCAGGACATAGCACAGGAGAGAATATATTATATCTACATGCAAAGTAAGGTATGCAAGATAGATTAAGATATAGCAAGAACCCAGCGTGGGGCTGAAACAAAGGACAATATTTGTCAGAGAATTCTAGATGAGTAAAGAATGCCAGGCAAAGAAGATATGGCACAATTTGCAAAAAGATAACTAATGAAGCAAAAATGGAGTTTCAAATAAGCTGGGGTATAAACTTTTTGAAGATAGACAAAATGCTGGAATAACTCAGCGGGACAGGCAGCATCTCTGGAGAGAAGGAATGGATGACGTTTCAGGTCGAGACCCTTCTTCAGGTCTGACGAAGGGTCTCACCCCAAAACATCACCAATTCCTTCTCTCCAGAGATGCAGCATTTTGTGTCTGTCTTCGGTTTAAACCACTATCTACAGTTCCTTTCCACATGTAAGTTGATAGTTAGAATACAAGATCAAAGAAAAAGGAAAGAATGAGCAGGTAGTAAATGCAATTTGTGATGCTTATATCAAATATACCTGTACCGAGAGTGGTTTCTTATAGTTACAAACAAGTTTCTATAGTTAGATTAAATATTCATTTCATGCTGTACAAAACTTCAACTGGAAAAGGCCAATGACACGCCCAGTCTAAATGACTTTTGTTTCCAGGTGCGGTAGAGGTTCACTTGCACCTCCTCCAATCTCATCTCTCTGATCTTAGAGAACCTGGCCAGGGAGAAGTTTGCTGCCGACGCCGCCTTCGAAAGTCTTGCCCTCAAGTTTCTCAGCGTGAGCTGCCCGGACTCGGCGAGCGAGCAACGATGGCGGCAACGAGCCGCTCCGTGGGAAGAACAAACCTCTGCCCTCTCGGTCATGGAGCGCAACTCCACGATTCATTCAGTGGCTGTATGGCTGCAAGAGAGCCAAGGAGCCTAAAGGCAAGGCTCCCTCTGTCCTGGTGTAGGATAAAAAAATATTGCGCCCCTTTTTTTTTTTTCACTCTGGATTTTTTTTAAACTCTGGAAAAAAGGGGGGTGCGGCCGCACCCATTGCACACCACCTTCGGAAGGCCATGTATTGCAGCCGCTGCTCTAGGTGTCAGCTGCTCTACATCGGTGAGACCAAACGCAGGCTTGGCGATCGTGTCGCCCAACACCTCCGCTCGGTTCCCAATAACCAACCTGATCTCCTGGTAGCTCAGCACTTCAACTGCAAATCCAACTTTTCTGTCCTGGGCCTCCTACATGGCCAGAGTGAGGCCCACCGTAAATTGGAGGAGCAGCACCTCATTTTTCGCTTGGGCAGTTTACACCCCAGCGGTATGAATATTGATTTGGCCAATTTCAGATAGTCCCTGCTTTCTCCTCCCCTTCCAAGCTCTCCGTCAACCCACAGTCTCCGCCTCTTCCTTTCTTCTTCCCGCCCCCCCCCCCCCACCCTCACATCAGTCTGAAGAAGGGTCTCGACCCGAAACGCCACCTATTTCCTTCGCTCCATAGATGCTTCCTCGCCCACTGAGTTACTCCAGCATTTTTGTCTACCCGTGTTTGCTGGAAATGGCTTGTCTGCATGAAAGAAACATTACCTTATGTCTCAATGTAATGGTACTGCAGTTAACACCATAATTGGAATACTCAAGAATCATTACAAAAAGTTCATTCAGAATTCGAAATAGTTTGGATGTTTGACTTTTTGCGACAAACAAGTGCAGGCAGTGAAGAAAGCGAATGGTATGTTTGCATTCATAGCAAAAGGATTTGAGTATAGGAGCAGGGAGGTTTTACTACAGTTGTACAGGGCCTTGGTGCGACCACACCTGGAGTATTGTGTACAGTTTTGGTCTCTTAATCTGAGGAAAGACATTCTTGCCATAGAGGGAGTACAGGGAAGGTTCACCAGATTGATTCCTGGGATGGCAGGACTTTCATGTGAAGAAAGAATGGATAGACTCAGCTTGTACTCGCTAGAATTTAGAAGATTGAGGGGGGATATTATTGAAACTTACAAAATTCTTAGGGGGTTGGACAGGCTAGATGCAGGAAGATTGTTCCCGATGTTGGGGAAGTCCAGAACAAGGGGTCACAGTTTAAGGATAAGGGGAAAGTCTTTTAGGGTCGAGATGAGAAAAACATTTTTCACACAGAGAGTGGTGAATCTCTGGAATTCTCTGCCACAGAAGGTAGTTGAGGCCAGTTCATTGGCTATACTTAAGAGGGAGTTAGATGTGGCCCGTGTGGCAAAAGGGATCAGGGGGTATGGAGAGAAGGCAGGTACGGGATACTGAGTTGGATGATCAGCTATGATCATATTGAAAGGCGGTGCAGACTCGAAGGGCCAAATGGCCTACTCCTGCACCTGTTTTCTATGTTTCTATAATATCTTTGTATAACAATTGTTTTGTTGCTCCCCGGAGTGTAGTACTTATTTATTTTCCCTACTTGGTCTGATCATCATCTCTCTGCATAAACAGAAAGTGACATCCTCTTATTTTGCCTGTCAGCATCTTTTATTCTAGGCATGCATAGACTGGATAGGCTGGACCTGAACCAAATATATGCGCTTTGGTCTCACCTGGAAGCCAGGCTTCACATTGTAACAATCTATAGCATTGAGACATTGATTACATTACATACACCGCTATCTGTAGGAGGATTTAAATTTACAACCTAATGCAAAATGTCATATGCATGTGCTAAATAATGAGTAATATTAACAAATCTTTTCAAATCTGGTCAAAATAAAGATGAGACCAATATTGTTGTCACAAATTAAAAATATTAGTAACCATTAAATAGGAGTATTCAACCTTAGAATCAAAAGGTTGCAATCAAAGTTTCTTCATATCACACATTAAACAATTTAAAGAAACAAAACACTTGAATGAAGGTTATAGGCTACACAAAGAATAAATAGCACCATGTGTTTGACAATATTTCCCAAAGTATTACAACAACATATTTAGTCATATTTAAATGGTGTCAAGTTGGGAGAAGGGGAAGTACAACGGGATCTGTGCGTCCTTGTTCATCGGTCAATGAAAGTAAGCAGCAGGCAGTGAAGAAAGCGAATGGCATGTTGGCCTGCAGAAGGACCTCTTTGCTCCTACACAGTGTAGGAGCAAAGAGGTCCTTCTGCAGTTGTTTAGGGCCCTAGTGAAACCACACCTGGAGTAGTATGTGCAGTTTTGGTCCCCTAATTTGAGGAAGGACATTCTTGCTATTGAGGGAGTGCAGCATAGGTTCACAAGATTAATTCCCGGGATGGCGAGACTGTCCTGAGGGAATGGAGTGCCTGGGTTTGTATACTCTGGAGTTTAGAAGGATGACAGGACATTTTATTGAAACAGATAAGATTATTAAGGGGTTGGACACGCTAGAGGCGGGATATATGTTCCCGATGTTGGGGGAGTCCAGAACCAGGGACCACAGTTTAAGAATAAAGGGCAAGCCATTTAGAACGGAGACGGGGAAACACTTTTTCTCACAGAGAGTTGCGAGTCTGTGGAATTCTCTGCCTAGGGGGCGGTGGAGGCCGGTTCTCTGGATACTTTCAAGAGAGAACTTGATAGGGCTCTTAAAGATAGGAGTCAGGGGATATGGGGAGAAGGCAGGAACGGGGTACTGATTGGGGATGATGACCCATGATCACATTGAATGGCGGTGCTGGCTCGAAGGGCCGAATGGCCTACTCCTGCACCTATTGTCTATTGTCATATCATGCACAAGAAAAAAGATGCATCTGACTAGATTTACTATACCCAGTAAAACAAAGTGCTGGAATGACTCAGAACGTCAGGCAGCATCTCTGGATAAGTGATGTTTCAGGTCAGAAGGTTCCTTGTGTCTCCGACTACACCCTTTATTTAAATGTAATCTTTAGTATGGTCACACATCGAAGCACTGCTGAAGAGCAAGAATTGGAGGAGCTCTTGATTTGGACAACAGAAAAAGAGGGACAATGCTCAGGAAAGATTTAAAAATCAAGACAAATTTAAAAATGGAGGCTGTCCCTTATCTGGTAACCAATGTAGGTTAGCAACCATAGATGCAAATAGTAAATGGAACTTGGTGTGATTAGGCAAGGTTGTGGATGAACCCAAGTTTTACAGAAATAATAGCTGGCTACAAGTGCACTGAAATTGGCAGATATAAAAGTAACAAATATACCAATGAAAGTTTCACCAGCAGATGTACTGCGACAGGGGCAAGTCCGGCAACTTCACAAAAGGTGGAAATATGACTATTTATTGATAGCATGGATGGAAGGACTCCTCATGGTTAAACAAAATTAAAGGTATCAATCAGTTTCATTCAACTCCGGGATGACGTGGATTGACGGCCTGTAAGCCAAGTTTATAGTTAGATCCAAGATAATGACTTCCCAATAATATTTAATCAAACAATTTTTACTCTTTCATGTCCAGCTATTGGACAAAATCTGATAATTTAGAGCGAAGGGAGGGATCTAAAAAGATACAGCCAAGATGAATTGTATACAGCAAGTGTTCTTGTGGAAACTGGTGCTGTCCTTAGATAACATTGAGGGCCAGGATGTTGACAGTAAACGGGGAATCAAGAACCTATGGAGGACAATAGGTAAAAGTAATGAAACAGGAAGTAACTTGCAGGAGTTTCCCTGATTGTATCTGTATGAACAAGAACTGAACTAGGCAAGTGCATTTTCATCTGGCTAAAAGAGTGGGGTCAACATTTTAAAAGTCTACAGACAGGATTAGAGAAGCAGGCAGGGATAGTTTACCTTTGAAAATCATTTAGGATAGAGCCTGTATAATATCAGCTAACATGGATATAGGAAGGAAAGCTGGGTGACCAGTGGTTCAGAGATAAAAGTGTAAAGGGAATCAGTGATATATCTTACAGAGCATAATTTAGGGGTGGAAATGGTACAAACAGATGGGCTCAATTAAAGTGACAAAGATTCGTTAATTTTTGATGTTTGGGTGAGAGGGTAGCAAAGATGAGTGAGGGGTGGAATGAAGTATTAAGTTTAAATAACTTGTAGGTCAAGGTAGATTTCTTTGCATTTCAGACAAACCATTTATCTATCGTTGACAATTTTGTTCTTCAAACTCTGGAAATGGGCGTGGGGCTGCATCAAGATCAATAGTCAATAAAATAAATTAACACTTTTGCCCAAAACCTAGATATTAAAAAGGTGGAAGCGAGTCTGCCTCAGTAGTTGCAACAACAAAAAAGTGAAAGAGGGCACAAAATATATTATATTATAAATTCATAAAATTTAGAACAGAACAAAATGTTTGACATTTTCCCTCAAAGAAAATGCTTTTGTAAAGTATTATGTTTTCTCTGCATCACATTTGACCTTTAACAAAGTTTGCCAACTATTTGGTTTCTTTGTGTTTAAACTTATGAACTATAGTTCAGCATAAAACATACCAGTAACTCTGAATAGTTAAAAAAACATTTTACTTTCACTTGGTTAAAAGGCAACTGAAGACAATTCACATCGTGAAAATGGGATGGGCAAATGTGGGGAACGACGAGAGCAACGAGCTTGATTCCACAAAGAATAATGGTCGGATCACATGGAAAAGGCTTAGGTCAAAACAAAGAGTAGAAGGAAGAATACTCATTCTTGCATGGCAAGGGGATTTACAAATTGCACAAGTTCTGCGTAATGGGTGTTTTTCTTGAGTATGTCAAACATTGCACTATGATTTTAAGGTATTACTCATAGATCTGTGTTCAAGTTCAGAAGAGGCAATCAATACAAATAGAAACATACATCTTTATAGAATCATAATCTGCCTCTGAAATAGGAAACCAACGATTCCTTATTTACTGCAGACACAACAGTATACTGATTTCACAAAGCCGTCCTGTTTTCCTCGACTACATTAATTGTGCCAAAAAATGTATCAATCCAACAACGAATATTACGGAGTACTGCGCATTTAATTATTACACCGTTCCATAATGAAATGGAAAACAATATCTTAGGAGTTTTCAAAATGTTAAGTCCATGATTTGAACGTATAACATTTCGTTTGATTTGCAGTTATAAGCAAGTCATTGGCCGAACTTTAAAATACTGTACATAATTTCAACTCGCATGTCTGGTAGGCAGGGGGGCGGGGAGCAAAGGTGTTTAATCCCCATTGACTAAATGCAGATAATGAAAATAATAAACGTTAAATGAAATCCGACAATGGATCTGTTTAAACACTGGCAGCAACCCAGGATCCCGGTGCATTGAGAGCCATATGACAAAGAAACTTGCCAAAAAAAGACAAAGACAAACCTGATATGGCGGCGGCGGCTCCTGGTCTATTTCGGTGCCATCTCCGTAACTCGCCCGGTCAGAAGACTCATGGAGCAAAGAAATGTCATCAGACGTCGGAGATTTCAAACAATTTCCCATATTTCTCCTTAAAATTTACACCGCATTTACCATTACTGCTTGACCGGGAAGGGGGGAGGGGGTGAGGAGGAACAAACGGGTGGAAAACGATGTAATTGAAATAAATGTTTCTTTCGGAGGACCGTCACTGCTTTGTTTTCTTTCACCAGCAAACGCAGAGCATTTCCTTCTGCCAGGAGCAAGGCCGCGCAGCTTCGTGCTGCGGGAATAGAAAACAAATAACAAGCCGCCCCGACACTCGAAGGCGGGTGAGGAGACAGCCGGGGACTACCAGCTTTCAATTAATACAAGACGATCAAGTGTTTTATTAAACATGTGGCAGTTGTGTTTTCTAACCAAGGAGCCCGCTGGATTACTGAATCTTCCACCTACACCCCCCCAACTGCAGCTTTCCCCTTTATTTCATCGTCTCCTTCCTCCCTGCGCCTCAAAACTGGCCTGTTTGCGTGAGGATTTGCGTGTTACGTCACTGCCCGATGCACGCACACTGACGTCAGCGGATTGTTGCGACCACTCGGAACGAAGCTGCAATGTAGGTGGAAGTGGTTGCATACAATCAGTGACATTAATTTTACTGTTGTATGCCTCCTTGTCACCTTCCCCTCAGCTAACAATGAATCAATCCATATTTCCTTATCATCGTCTGCTTTAATCTCTAGATTCTCTCTCCCCTGACTCTCAGTCTGAAGCAGGGTCTCGACCAGGAATGCCACCCATCATTTCTCTCCAGAGATGCTGCCTAACCGACTGAGTTACTCCAGCATTTTGTGTCTATCTTCGGCGTAAACCAGCACCTGCACCCTACACGAGGGTGGGATGTGGTTGCACCAAATTGCTGGTATCCACTCAAAGCATACCGTCCATACTTTCGTTTAAGAAGGAACTGCAGATGATGGGAAATCGAAGGTAGACAAAAATGCTGGAGGAACTCAGCGGGTGCAGCAGCATGATGCACCCGCTGAGTTTCTCCAGCATTTTTGTCTACCGTCCATACTTTCAATGCTTTACCCACTCCAGATGTTGTGTGGACCTCGTTTCCTTCTCCCAGAGCTTCCTTTGCAAATCGGTTGCTGCCTTTCCTACATTTCGACTGTGCCCATACCTTAAAAAAGTTTTGGTTTAAAAGTGAAATTTCGTGGATGCCAGAAATTTAAACAAAAAAATGCAGCACCGACAAATATATGTTTCAGATCGACAACTTCTCAAGACTGATCTAGAATGGAAACAGTTAATCATATGGAATAGATAGGGTGTAGCAATTAGGAACTGCAGAGGGAGATGCTGGTTTATATAAAAAACAATAGATTGGGGAATGTACAGTCGTTTCCCCCAGAGTAGAGCAATCAAGAACTAGAGGGAAACTGACACAACGTGCTTTAGTAATTCCGTAATTCCGTAATTCCGCTTGATTTTAGTAATTCCGCGCGTTAGGCAGCATTTCTGGTCCAGATCTTTCCTTAGACGATGTCCTGAAGCATCACCTATACATGTTCTCCAGAGATGCTTCTTGACATGCTGTTACTCCAGCACTTTGTGTCCCTTTGTGTATTAACCAGCATCTGAATTTCCTTGTTTCTACAAGAACTAGAGGACATAATTTTAAGGCGAGAGGGAAAGATTTAGTAGGAACCTGAGGAGCAAGAGTTTCACACATAAGGTGTGAGTCTATGAAATCACTGCCAGAGGAAGTAGCTGAGGCAGGTACAATTACAACATTTAAAATACATTTAGACAGGTGCATGGATAGATATGGTTTAGATATTTATGTATGGGCCAAATGTAGATAAATGGAACTAGTTTAGATGCATGAGTTGACACAAATTGCCTTTTTTCCATGCTGTGTGACAAATGGCCCTTTTCCATGCTGTGTGACTACGACTCATTATGAGTCAATGAGACTCATTAGGGCTAATTATTTTTCAAGCTGCAGTCAGATCTGAAGAGAGGAAAAATATAAACAGGAGGGGCAGATTGGAAGGCAAGGGAGATTAGAATGACTAAGGGGACGATGAGAGGCACATATGGAGAATGTTGTGGTATTCAAAACAAAAACTTGTAGTTGGTTAGGGATAAATGAGAATAGCATATCATAATACAGGAAGTTGTTGAGTGAGAAAATGAACTAGTCCGAATATGAGAACACTTCTGGACATTTATAATATTATAACCCTGACATTTCTTAGAACACTAAATCTGGAGCCAGAAGAAGGGATATGGGTGAAATGAGGGAGGGAAAACGTGTGGGGAAGGAAATATGGGATTTGCGGATGCGAGATGAATATGCAAATTGTAATATCAACACCTGACCGACTGATTTATTTTTCCTATTTCTATATCTCCTCCTGCCTCTCTCTTGACTAGAGGGTATACCCAGACAGATAAGATCAGTGACAGAACTGAAGTAATGACGACTTTGGTGAAGAAGCCATGATCCAATGGGAGATACAAGAAGATATTGGGGAATTAGTGTTCAAGTACTGCTTGCCAAATAACAGCAACAAAATGATAGCAGCAGATTCAATGAAAATATCAGCATTTCATTTGGAGTGCCATGAGTTCAGCTTAGAGTGAGTGAGAGCAGAGAAATTATGATGGTGTATGCCAGTACCCAATATAAGAATCTAGATTGGTAAAAAGAGTTTAGGTAGAATGAGAATGCTGAATATAACTCCTTACCAAAGAAGTGAGTGCAGAAATGCTTGTGATTAACATTTTTGAACTCGTCAGCAAATTTGTGTGTCTAGATAACAATTGACATTTGTTTAAAAAAAAAAATCTATGCTTGAACCTTCTCTACTAAAGTTGGAAGGAAGTGCTATGAGTTATATTTCCCTCCAATATGAACTGACTGCAGTTTCTCTACGATGGAATAGGAATAATCCTATTCCGCTAATCCACATAAAAAATGGTCAGAGTTGACATTGTGAACTGTCGAAGATGAGTATAAGGTTCTACAAGTCCTTGCAGTTCAATGCACAAATTCATTGCATCACCTGACAGCACTTTAATAATTTTTTGACTCGATTCTTTAAAATTGCACAAACATTAAAGTGGTCCAAAATTGCTCATTAAAATTAAAGATTTTCAGTTCTGCCATGCAGTTATTTTTTTGGACATTTAATGAAATATATCGTAGTGGCATAATTATCATGCAATAACAACTGATGGACATTACTTTCATTTTAACTGAGAACAGTGTATTTCCCACAGGTGAAATAAAAGTAGTACTTCAATTTGTGATATCTGTTTATTGTAAAACTATTCTCAAAATATATTTAATTTCTATGTATATCGGGCTAAGGGTTGTTGACTAAATTTACTAAGAAGATAATAGCTTTCTTGATTAACAACAGCATTATCAGTTCAGATTAAAATAAATTGCATGTTCCATGATATAACTTTATTATGGGAAGAATCCCGAAAGCCAGGGGCTGCCAAATTCCTTTCAGTTCCAAAAAAGTACTCCTGCTCACACTGAGGACAGTATTAGACCTTTCTTCTTCCCGCCCCCACCACCACCACATCAGTCTGAAGAAGGGTCTCAACCTAAAACGTCACCTATTCCTTCGCTCTCACCCGCTGAGTTTCTCCAGCATTTTTACCTACCTTCGGTTTTTCCAGCATCTGCAGTTCCTTCTTAAACAGACGAAAGGTCTTTGCATTTGGAACAATTGGTAAGCTGCTTCTCTCTAGCAGTAATTAACCATATAATTTTAACTGTCCTGTGTATATAGCTTCTAATGAACAAGTAGGGTTAAAAATAACAATGACATATCAGATCTCCATGCCATTAAAATTACATTAATTACATTAATGTGTGGTTAACTAACACATAGAAATGAAAGTTGAGAAAAATCAGCAAGATAAATTGATCCAGAATTTTTTGGAGCCAAACACCTTGATGTGAAAGAAATTATGGACATTTTTTCCCCGTATGCTGTCGCTTCAATTGATTTTACTGCAATTGCCAAATGATTACAATTTAGTGAGATCGGTAGGAAATCGAGATTGTTGTATTGTCTTCTTAACCAATTAAATTTATGGCATGAAATGGGTAACAGTCCTAAAGTGGTAATTCTGCCTATATTATCATGTTATTTGGAAGATAATATTCTAAGTGTTTTTATCGAATAAACAGTATCAATGACATTTTTGTCCAGTTTGGCACTATTCAATTTGTGCCTTTTGTATTTTATTTAAATGTTATTATATGGCTGCATTCCTGAATGTATGTAAAGGATTGATTTCCACATGTAGTTTTTCAAATATGATTTACATCAATGTTATGCCAAACAATTGTCATTAATTTGCAATTAGTTTCAAAATTAAAGGCAATGGGAAGAGTGAAAAAACCCATCAATGTGTTTCTTAGGTTGCAATAGAACAGCAGCAACCTTCTGCAGCCTTGCAGCTTTCTAGCAATTTTGGGCAGGCTCACAAGGTTGAGAGACAAACACTTGAACAGTTGTTTGATAATTTACAACTCACATCTCCTCGATCCACGTGACAATTTTTTTTTTTTTTCAATCGTTACATTGCCTGTGAACATTTTATTTTTGTAATAAAGTTTGTACCACAAAAGTAGATTCAAAAAGATGCAGCAAAAATGAAGCATTATCTAAGCTGGCATTATATTGTTGCTAAAGTATTGACAACATCTTTCTTTTTGTCTTCAATGGAGATGATAACTGATTACCCCACTCCCATCTGATGCCTGTGATCAGAGAAATTTCTCCCCAGAATCTGTGTGAGGCCCCAACATGCATAGCGCCTTATGAAATCTCAAGATGTCCCCAAGTTCTTTAGTGCCAACCAATGTTTTTTTTAAATCGACCCTATTGTGTTGCAGGAAACCTGGCAATACAAGCTGATTTTTTTAATGTTCACTTGGAAGGGCACGCGGTGTTTTCATGATGTTAATATCTACAGTAGTCTGAGTTGCTGCTCTTCTGGAACTGCAGCACTCTCTGCACCGTATCAGAGTCTCAGTCCACTTTTCTCTTATGCTCAAGTTTCTGCTGTGAGTGCTATTATTAACTGTGTTTTTGCTGCAACAGAAAGCAGAAGAGAGAAGAGGGTGTGAGAGAATGAACCTACATTTATTCAAATACCTCTCATTATCAGAACATTTTAAAATGATTCACAACCAATATAGTTTGATTTGCATTCACCTAGAAAATAGGAAGTCAATTTGTACACATAAGTGACATTTAATATGCTTTTGGTGGTATGAGTGAGAAATCTGACAACAGGGGGACATTTAATTTGAAGCTTGGCAAATATGTAAATGCACCAATCTCCACATACTCAATAACCTACTGTCTAGTTTAAGTGATCAGGTGTTGGAATGGGATTTAATAACTAACATTGGACTCATAAATAATAATGGTTGCACTGAGCCAAACTGACATTTTGGAAAATGCAATTTAAAATTTCCATAGCAGGAGAAGACAAAATGTCTGTATCAAAAAAGAAACATACAATGGATTATTTTCACCAAATGAAATGGACTAGAATAGTTTACTGGGCCAATCCAGCAGCCTCTGAACTATTTTTCTAAGTTAGATGAATTGGCTTTGGTTTCTGGTGGAATTTCCATTATACACAGGAAGCCTGTGACGCGGGTACACAAAAATGCTGGAAAAACTCAGCGGGTGCAACAGCATCTATGGACTGAAGGAAATAGGCAATTGCATTCAATGACAATTGAACACTCGTTGAAAGCAATAAGAGAAAAAACTATTTAAGAAACCTTAAGTAAATGTAAAACTAAGGCTCCCTATAAATGACAAGCCTTCACTAATGATATGGGAGATAATAGACAATAGGCAATAGGTGCAGGAGTAGGCCATTCGGCCCTTCTAGCTAGCACCGCCATTCAATGTGATCATGGCTGATCATCCCCAATCAGTACCCCGTCCCTGCCTTCTCCCCATATCCCCGGGACTCTGCTATCTTTAAGAGCCCTCTCTTGAAAGTATCCAGAGAACCGCCCTCCACTGCTCTATGAGGCAGAGAATTCCACAGGCTCACAACTCTCTGTGTGAAAAAGTGTTTCCTCGTCTCCATCCTAAATGGCTTACCCTTTATTCACAAACTGTGGCCCCTGGTTCTGGACTCCCCCAACATCGGGAACATGTTCCCTACCTCTAGCGTGTCCAAACCCTTAATAATCTTATCTGTTTCAATAAGATCTCCTCTCATCCTTCTAAACTCCAGAGTATACATGCCGCTCCATTCTCTCAGCAGTCCCGCTAGCCCTGGAATTAACCTTGTAAACCTACGGTGCATTCCCTCAATAGCAAGAATGTCCTTTCTCAAATTAGGGGACCAAAACTGAACACAATAATCCAGGTGTGGTCTCACTAGCGCCCTGTACAAATGTAGAAGGACATTTTTGCTCCTATACTCAACTCCTCTTGTTATGAAGGCCAACATGCCATTCACTTTCTTCACTGCCTGCTGTACCTGCATGCTTACTTTCATTGACTGATGAACAAGGACCCCCCAGATCCTGTTGTACTCCCCCTTTTCCTAACTTGATACCATTTAGATAATAATCTGCCTTCCTGTTTTTGCTACCAAAGTGGATAACCTCACATTTATCCACATTAAACTGCATCTGCCATGCATCTGCCCACTCACCAAACCTGTCCAAGTCACCCTGCATTCTCATAGCATCCTCCTCACAGTTCACACTGCCACCCAGCTTTGTGCCATCTGCAAATTTGCTAATGTTACTTTGAATCCCTTCATCTAAATCATTGATGTATATTGTAAATGGCTGCGGTCCCAGCACCGAGCCTTGCGGTACCCCACTAGTCACTGCCTGCCATTCTGAAAGGGACCCGTTAATCCCTACTCTTTGTTTCCTGTCTGCCAACCAATTTTCTATCCATGTGAGCACTCTACCCCCAATATCATGTGCCCTAATTTTGTCCAGTAATCTCCTATGTGGGACCTTATCAAATGGCTTCTGAAAGTCCAGGTACATTACATCTACTGGCTCTCCCTTGTTCATTTTCCTGGTTACATCCTCAAAAAATTCCAGAAGATTAGTCAAGCATGATATCCAAATGTGCCGCTATTTCTTCTTTTATAATTGACTCCAGCATCTTCCCCACCACCGATGTCAGGCTAACTGGTCTATAATTTCCTGTTTTCTCTCTCCCACCTTTCTTAAAAATCCACAGGAACTAATCCTGAATCTATAGAACATTGGAAAATGATCACCAATGCGTCCATGATTTCTAGAGCCACTTCCTTAAATACCCTGGGATGCAGACCATCAGGCCGTGGGGATTTATCAGCCTTCAGTCCCATCAGTCTGCCCAACACCAGTCTGAAGAAGGGTTTCGGCCCGAAACGTCGCCTATTTCCTTCGCTCCATAGATGCTGCTGCACCCGCTGAGTTTCCCCAGCAATTTTGTGTGCCCAACACCATTTCCTGCCTAATGTGGATTTCCTTCAGTTACTCCGTCGTCACCCCAGATCCTCTGGCCACTAGTACATCAGAAAATTGTTTGTGTCCTCCTTAGTGAAGACAGATCCAAAGTACCTGTAAAGAGATATGGTATCCAATAAAAATCCATCACCAGGACCTTCCCCAAACTTTGCAAAAATAGAACTTTTGGTGCTTTCTATATTGTCTCTTTATTGTAATCTCTAAGGTTGAAATTACAGCCAGGTTTCTCAAATGTTTCTGCCCTGTCACGACTTACATTTCATGAGATATCACTAACTAGCTAAGACATGCGGTTTCGTAGGTTAATTGGCTTCTGTAAATTGCCCCTAGTGTGTAGGATGTGAAAGTGGGATAACATAGAACTAGTGTACAGGTTATTGATGGTCAGCGTGGACTCATGGAGTTGAAAAGCCTGTTTCCACGCTATATCTTTGAACTAAAATCTTTGAACTCATGAAATATTTGAACATGAAAAAAGTCCTATATCGTAACTGAATGTCAATATAATCATCAACATGAAGTCTTGCAAAAATGTGAATATTATTCCTCATTGCCCACCCTTGTCACGTTTCACACAATATTTGTTTCATTTTAAATTCATCTCTTCACTGAATAGCATCATGGCAGGTTGTCCTTTCCGTTTATAAATCTTATAAGTACTCATCAAATGGCCCATATATGAACACATGCAGTCACATAAATTAATGGATAGCTAGGACTAGAAGAATACAAAATGGGTGGATTACTCATTTTCCTGTAAGTCATGATCACAATGACCCCATTTAGCCATTCAAAACAATGTCAGCTTTCAGAAAACCTCACCAGACTCATTCCGTGACATTTCCCTATAACGTACTCTCTCACAGATGTATTTATCCCCCAGTGATTCCCCTGCTATTCACCTTCAATAACCCCACCAATCCAACTACTAAGCAGCACATCTTTGGAATGCGAGAGGAAATTAGAGCACCCAGAAGAAATCCATAGTCATAGGGATACAAACTTCACGGAGATAGCGCCAGGATCAAACCTAGTAAGATGTGTTTTTCTTTAAAAATCTCACTGTCCACTGCCCTCTATGTTCATTTCAAATAACTCCGAGATATTTAAATGTTGAGAGATTAAAAGGGGTTGGTGTTCCCCCCATAAGCTCATGATATAGTGAGCAGCAGTGATCACCATGCTTCTGAGATGTGGACTTCTTACAGCAGAGCCCTCAAGATACTGGGAAAGTATTAACAATTCTGCCTGCAAAATGCTCCAAATTAACAGGCAGGATGTAAACATGAAAAATCCTCAACTCCAGCATTGAAGCCATAATTGTACTCTGTTGGGCAGGCCACCTCACTCTCATGTCTGACTCTCAAAACAAATACTCTGTTCCAGACTCTATTATGACAATGGATTACAGGTGGGAAGAGGAAGTGATTGAAGGATGCTCTCAAAGTTTCAATGAAAAAGTGCAAGATTCCTTCCTACTTCTGGAGTCCTTGCCCTGTTTGTTCAAAGCGGAGAAAGTGCATCATGTTGACATTGAGAACCTTGTGACCATGCAACAAGATAACACAGAAAATGAGTAATCCACCCATTTTGTATTCTTCTGGTCCTAGCTATCCATGAATTTATGTGACTGCATGTGTTCATATATGGGCCATTTGATGAGTACCTATAAGATTTATAAACGGAAAGGACAACCTGCCATGATGCTATTCAGTGAAGAGATGAATTTAAAATGAAACAATGGGAAGGGTGCATCACCTCTCAAACTATCTAACCATCTGTCCCATCAAATACCCCCTGCCTGATATGTGGCAGAGTCTGAGGGACTTCTGCAGTGGAAGAGATAAATACAAACTAAAAGGCAACAGTTTAGATAGAGTAGAGGGAAAATGGGACAGAATGAAATGTGATTTGATTAGAAAGAGCATTAAATATTTATTTTAAAAGTTAGGAGTAAATTCACATAAATAAAGCTGCCCAGGGATTTCAGTTGCTTTGTTGTCTTTGTATCACAGAGCATGTGCAAATGCAAGAATCAATGAGTTAAGGTTCATTGATTAACGAGAAAATACAAATACTGCTGCTATTTGTTAACGGAGGAATTTCACCCTTCAGTTACTTCTCTGCACTGGGTACAGCATTCATAACACACACATACAAGAACACATCTTGTCTATTTTTTGACAAAAATAGAAACATCAGTAAACATTTTATTTTTATATCTTAGAGATAAAATGAATTTATAACATTATTTTATATTTTGGCTTAATTGCCATTGTTTAAGTCTAAAATTGGAATTCCTGTACCTTTCCATTCAGTTCAGTGATTCAGTTAGTGACCTACCACTTTAAAACTAGTCCTTGGATTCAGCGTCAGGATCACAAAGTCGATAAACAACTGCACCACTCTTTGTATGCCGAGGGAACACCAGCTTTTGCTCCTTTACACGAGAGTTATCTTTGCTATCATCCTGTACTGCAGATGCTTGCGAAGGATTATTATCTGTTGGTCTCCTTGGAATGTAAACAAGAGTATCACAGTTGTCTTGTAAAGAAATGTTATTTAGAGCACAATATGTTGATTCTTCAGCACATGAATAACAGTCTGTAGATTGACTACTTGAATCACAGTCATGGTTGAACTGGTCAAGGACTTGGGAAGCAGCTTTAGAGGAGTATTCATCTATGAACTCTTTCTGTGTTGGTAAGTCATCTTTTTGGAATTCTTCATCCTTTGTAGATTTAAGCTTATCAATGCTTACTAAATAATAATGTTTTTTGTCAAGTAAGTCTTCATTTGGCATTGGGTCTGGCGTCTCCCAACCGTTGTCAGGTGAACTGCAGGAATTGATGCTTTCAAAATCGTCATCGTCTTTTAAAAATGAAGATTTTAATGAATCCGATTGGGAACTTGGTGGTACATTTCTATTTGCTGTGCTTTCACTGTCAGATGACGGTATGCCGTCATCAAGGTATTCACATTTGGAATCATCCTGAATGCCACCTTGAACAGATGGTGCAGATGTTGGTTGAGTCTTCGCATTATTTGGTTCTTCATGTGAACTTTGTCTTACATTGTTCTCTTCTGGGTGTTTGTTTCCATCATCTAAATAAAAGCATAATTCTAAATTTAGTTTTAAAGAAAGTAACTGGTCCCAACTTTTATTTTTCTAAATTAAAACTTTTCACTGAATACATTTTTGCTTAACAAATATAATTTGAGAAAGAAATGTAAATTGAGTGTGCTACTTAAATTCAGCATGATGCACTCTCAGACATAACAACAAAGGTGCATATTACAGAAGCAACGTTCAGACTAGAGTAAACATATACCATGTCAAAAAAACGAATGATTTAATTCTGAATTTAATTAGACTCATAGAACCATTAATGTTTATAGCATAGAACTAAGGAAGATAGGATCATGGTGTCTGTCTTGATCTTGTTCCTCTGTTTCTAATATTTATCCATATTTTCTTGAAATACAGCAGTTGCATCTCCCTCAACCTTTCTTCTGGGAAAACATTGTAACAATTCACCATATAAAGAATGTCTTCTGGCTGCTTTGCACATTCTTTGTGTGATATTTTCACATCGATTATCCCATTTCTTTCAACCCAGAGGATGATTTCTTTTTTGTATTTGTTCACTCCAAACTTAGAAACTTTGATGAAATCTGTTAATAATCTATTCTCCATTCGAAAAAATGAAATATTTTGTAACTGTAGATCTGATAGTTGTTTTCACTCACGCATCATTCCATTGGAAGTGCAGAAAAATCCCTCCTTACAAACAACACAACATTTTCAAGAGAATTTTCTAGACATTGTTTTCCTGTCCCAGCTAAATTCGAAGACAATAAATTTAAATTAAAAAGCTGCAGTTGCCAGTTTTGATAAAGGTTGACCTGACATATAAACCCTGTCAACAGACACAAAATGCTGGAGTAACTCCACGGGAAAGGAAGCATCTCTGGAGAGAAGGAATGGGTGAAAACCCAAAACATCATCCATTCCTTCTCTCCAGAGATGCTGCCTGTCCAGCATTTTGTGTCTAATCTTCGGTTTAAACCAGCATCTGCAGTTCCTTCCTACATATAAACCGTCCTTCTTTGCATTGATGCTGCTGGCCTGCTGAGTGCATCCAGCATTTTCTGTAGTTATATCATCCTGAAGAGTATTGTTAAGTTTTATGCTCTTTCTAAATTGGGTAACAAATCTGGAAATAGTTTCCTAACTATGATCTCATAGTACTTTGTACAAATTTGAAATGTTTTATTTGATATTCCACAGCTCCAAATATAAAAATACAATAGCATTATGAATAATAACATGGTGCCAAACAAACTTTTCAGCAAGACAAAGGAGATGGTATAGACCTGAGAAAACAAGGTGGAGTGCACGACTCAGGTGCCATCAATGGTGCCAAAGTCGAGATGGTTGGGAGGCTCAAATACAACCAATTTGTCCTGGACCAACCACATTGAAACTCAGCTATGAAAGCACACCAATGCCTCTACTTCCTCAGATGACTAAGGAGGTTTGGCATGTTTCCAAAGGTTCTTGCCAACCTCCACAGATGCACTGTAGAAAAAATCCTTTCAGGGTGCATCAGTTTGATTAGGCAACACCTCTGATCAAGGCAGCAAGGAACTGCAGAGTTGTAGTTGTAGCTCAGTCCTACAAACAAACCAGCTCCCCCCCCCCCCCCCCCCATTAAAAAGACAATTTTTATTCGGGTCATTCCACTTCTCCCCTGTCCCATAAGGCAGAATACACACGTCTAAAAGCAAGTAGCATAGAAAATAGGTGCAGGAATAGGTCAATAGGTCATTGTCTATTAACGGGGTACTGAATGGGGATGATCAGTCATGATCACATTGAATGGTGGTGCTGGCTCGAAGGGCCGAATGGCCTAATCCTGCACCTATTGTCTATTGGGCCCTTCGAGCCAGAACCGCCATTCAATGTGATCATCCAGCACCATGTTCCAGCTTTTTCCCCATATCCCTTGTTTCTGTTAGACCCAAGAGCTAAATCTAATGGGCCTGTCCCAGTTAGGTGACTCTTTAGACGACTGTAGGAAACAATACAGTCGCCACATGTTCGCGGGTGGTTGCCGGGGCATCGCCTTCATGGCCGTGAGGAGTTCCCGCATTCTGGGAACTAGTCACGGCCTAATTATGGTTGCCGCAAATTTTTCACCGTTGAAGCTGCCATGGAGAGTAACTAGAATTCTTGTGCCGTAGGTGGGTTGCCACGAGGTTCTCGTAGGTTGTAGCCGGTGTTGACCGGTGAATTTCATTGGCTCACTGGGGGGAAAAAAATGTCTGCCGAGCTTCACAGCTGTGTATATCTGGCTTCTTAAAAGTTGTCTCCACTCCTCCCTCCTCTCCCCCCCTCTTTTAAAGGACTTACCGTACACTGTGCTTTAGCTATCTTAATTACTGCGCCAACCTTCCTGGTCATCGCGGTGTGTGTCTGTATCACCTTGGTTTTGCACTTGTGAATTTCACTTGGACAGCTCTCCCCCCCCTTGCCCTTGCCCTTGCCCTGTCCCCCGCCTGCATAAGGGGCTGGTGAAGGAAGCGGTGTGTGTGTGTATGTTCCACTCTGACAGTCGTTGTTCCAGTTGCCGGTTTTTCAGGCAACTGCCGGCAACTTGACAGTCGCCTGAAAATTCGCCTAAGTGGGACAGGCCCATAACTCTCGCTTGAAAACATCCAGTGAAATGGCCTCCACTGCCTTCTGTGGCAGAGAATTCCACAGATTCACAACTCTCTGGGTGAAAAAGTTTTTCCTCATCTCAGTTCTAAATGGCCTCCTCCTTATTCTTAATCTGTGACCCCTGGTTCTGGACTCCCCCAATATTTGGATCATTTTTCCTGCATCTACTGAGATCCCCTCTCATCTTCCTAAATTCCAGTGAATACAAGCCCAGTCGACCCATTCTTTCATATGTTAGCCCCGCCATCCCAGTTCACCTGGTGAACCTACGCTGCACTCCCTCAATAGCAATAATGTCCTTCCTCAAATTAGGAAACCAAAATTGCACACAATACTCCAGGTGCGGTCTCAGTACAACTGCAGTAGGACCTACTAAACTCAAATCCTCTCGCTATGATGACCAACATTGGCTGTTTTCACTGCCTGCTGCACCTGCATGCTTACTTTCAGTGACAAGCACACCCAGGTCTTGTCGCACCTCTCCTTCTTCTCCTAATCTGACACCATTCAGATAATAATCTGCTTTCCTGTTCTTGCCACCAAAGTGGATAACCTCACATTTATTCATCTTTATACTGCATCTGCTATGCTTCTGTCCACTCACCCAAACTATCCAAGTCACTCTATCCAAGTACCATCAGATTTGGGAATAGCTTCTTCCCTGCTGGCCACTGGTCCTCTCCTCTAAGGGTGTAGTCCCGATCTCCCAACGTACCTCATTGCAGCCCTTGTACTTTTCATAAACTGCACTTTTTCTGTAACTGTTGAGCTGTAATGCTGTATACTCAACAGTATATTCAGCATTTTCTGGTATTTTTTGTTATACTTGTGTATGGCTTGATCCTACTCAAATGTAGTACGATTTAGTTGGATAGCACAAAGGTTTTTCATTGTATCTTGGTACACATTGCAATAATAAACCAATGCCAATACCAATTTTATTTCCACTTGCATTTCAAAGGTTAAAACTGTGTTCTGTTACGCCTTTACACCATTAAAATAGGCCCAAAGTTGTTTATCGTGGTGAGAAGCAACCCATGATCATTCCACTCAGGAATGGCATCATGCACTATTTGATCTTGGGTATGTCTTGTGGTGTTGGAAGGACAGGACTACCAGGTGGACGATACAGTGGTGTATCGTTAGAAGAGAGTGGTCCTGGTAATTGAATCCACACCTAATGATGATTCATGCAACAAGTCAAACATAGGCAAGAAACATCTCTCTGGTCTTTGTCCAACCAATTTCTTGTCAGGCTTTGTCATACCCCTTCTCACTTCCATCTCTCTTCCCCCACCCCCCTCTGCCACAATCAGCGAAAAATGTCACCTAGCAAAAACTGGAAGGCAGATTACTATCTAAATGGTACCTAATTGGGAAAAGGGGAAGGACAGCGGGAAAGTGGGGGTCCTTGTACATCAGACTATGAAAGTAAGCATGCAGGTACAGCAGGCAGTGAAGAAAGCGAATGGCATGTTGGCATTTATAACAAGAGGAATCGAATATAGGAGCAAAGAGGTCCTTCTGCAGTTGACAGAGCCCTAGTGAGACCACACCTGGAGTATTGTGTACAGTTTTGGTCCCCTAATTTGAGGAAGGACATTCTTGCTATTGAGGGAGTGCAGCGTAGGTTTACAAGGTTAATTCCCGGGATGGCAGGACTGTCATATGCTGAGAGAATGGAGCAGCTGGGCTTGTACACTCTGGAGTTTAGAAGGATGAGAGGGAATCTCATTGAAACATATAAGATTGTTAAGGGTTTGGACACGCTAGAGGCAGGAAACATGTTCCCGATGTTGGGGCAGTCCAGAACCAGGGTCTACAGTTTAAGAATAAGGAGTAAACCATTTAGAACAGAGACGAGGAAACACTTTTTCTCACAGAGAGTGGTGTGTCTGTGAAATTCTCTGCCTCAGAGGGCGGTGGAGGTGGGTTCTCTGGATGCTTTCAAGAGAGAGCTAGATAGGGCTCTTAAAAATAGCGGAGTCAGGGGATATGGGGAGAAGGCAGGAACGGGGTACTGATTGGGGATGATCAGCCATGATTACATTGAATGGCGGTACTGGCTCAAAGGGCCGAATGGCCTACTCCTGCACCTATTGTTTATTGTCTATCCATGTTCTCCACAGAGTTACTCCAGCAGTACCCCAAAATATTTAGTTCCAAACTTTGATCACCAACTAACCATTTTCTACAATGGCTATAAGATCATACCCATCAAATTCATTTATTTTGTTGCAATTGGTGTACATTTTCGGATTGTTTATGAGCAAGTGATCAAATAAACCATGGAAGCATTCATAGCAAGGCCTATATGTAATGCTATGAGAAGCTGTAATAAAGCTGTTGTGGCAGGGCGCTTCGAAAAATTCATGATAATCAGGAGAAGACACCATAGTTGAGCAATGCTTTTGCCGTGGATAAAGGGGAAACAGTGGATATGGCATTTGATGCCACATCAAAGGCTAGTGCGGAAAATTAAAACTCATGATGTACAAAATAACATTTTGGTGAAGACAGAAGATTGGCTAGCTAACATGAAACAGACATGAGACATAAATAGGTCTTATTTGGTTGATGAGATGTAATCAATGATGTGCCTCAGGGATCAATGTTGGAACTTCACTATTTTATATTTCATATAAATGATTTGGATGGAAGCACCATAGATGTAGTTGTTCAACGTGTATATGACACATAAATTGCAAAGAGGACAACATGATGGCGTAGCAGTGGAACTACTACGTTAAAGCGCCAGAGACCAGGGTACGATCCCGACCACGGGTGTTGTCTGTATGAAGTTTGTACGTTCTTCCCGTGACCGCGTTGGTTTTCTCCGAGATCTTCGGTTCCCTCTCACATTCCAAAGACATACAGGTTTGTAGGTTAATTGGCTTGCTATAGATGTAAATTGTCCTTAGTATGTGTAGGATAATGTTAATGCGCAGGGGTCGCAGACACACTGGGCCGCAGACACAGTGGGCCGAAGGGCCTGTTTTCACGCTGTATCTCTAAAATAAACTAAAGGACATGGGATTATATATTGATTAGACAGTTTAGTGGTGCACAGTGCCACAGCTAGTCAAGTTACTGCCGCACAGCGCCAGAGATCCTGACCTTGGGTGTTGTCTGCATGGAGATTGGATGATCTCTCTGTGACTGCATGGATTTCCACTGGGTGCTCCGATTTCCAAATGCATGCAGATTATAGATTAATTAGCCATTGTGCACTGTCCCTAGTGTGCAGGTGAGTGGTAAAATCTGCAGGGAGTTGATGATAATGTATGGTGAAAAAGAAGAGAATTAATGTAGTATTTTAGTGTCAATATTTGGTTGAAGCCTGTTTCTGCGCTGCATCTCTGAGTGACACAATGAATGGGTAAACATCTAACAAATGGAAGATTGTGCTCCACTTATATTGGGTAATGGTGAAATCATGTTAGTACTGGATATAGTATTGGATTCCTTATTCAAGAACGCATTTTAATGCATTTGAAGCAACTCAGACGTTTTACACAAATAAGAACCGGGAATGAGAAAGCAGCTTCAAGCCTCTGTCCCACTTTCACGACCGTTTTTACTCGTGGACATTTTTCATCATGTTGAAAAAACGCCCCGACCTACTTGATGCCACGAGTACCTACGACTAGCATCATGACCTGCTACGACCTCGTGACGACCACGCTGCGAGTATGAGTCAAGGGCAAACTCGGCAGAGGTCGTGAATTAGGTCGTGAAAGTGGAACAGGCTCTTTATGCAAAAATATTGCACAGGCTGATTTTTTAATTCACTAGAGTTTTCAAGAGTGAGAGGAGAGTTGACCGATGGATATGAAGAGGATGTTCCCTTGTGGGAGAACTTAAAACCAAAAGTCAGTTTAAAAATGAGAGGTTGTCCTCATCTTGACAAAGATAAGACCAATTGTCTTATTTTATAGACACATGCATCTTTGGAACACTCTTCCTCAAGGTGTAATGGAAGCAGAGACAATCTTTAAAGGCAGATTTAGATAGATTTATGGCAAGGCAAAGCTGACAGATGGAAACATGGAGCTCAGATTACAATCATACCAGCATTGATGTTATTAAATGGTGGAGCAGGTTTGAACCATGTGGCCTATTCCCATTCCTAATTTGTATTCATATGATAAGAAGGCAGGCATCTTAGAAATGGGTTTGGGGGACAATGAACTTGCAGGAGTCAGCCAATTGCATACACAAGCACAGTTCTGACAATCAAGCAGATGATTCACACTTAAACTATGAAGCAGCTTCTTGCTGTGACTTTGATTGGAGCAGTTTCACCAAAACACTTATGAGAGGACACATCTATGTGCACAATGAACACGTCATTCAGATTTTTGTTGTTAAATCCTTTTATAGAGCACCAAATAAGTTGCAGAGAATGTTTGAGAGGATGCAATGGGATATTTGGTACAGTCTGGGCAATGAAATCAAGCCTATTTCAAGGATACAAGTAATTGAGAGGATACTTAGGTAAGACAATCTACACAGCAAAGCGTAGGAAACAGAGATAAGCCATCGATACAGTAAGAAATGCTGTCCTGATGCTAAGCTTTTCTTTCACGTAAAGTAACTCTTTTTTAGTTAGAGTTACTATTTTCCACTGTCTTAGAAAAAGATACTGACTCAGCAATGAACATTTATTCCACACAAAGCCAAGTCAATGACTATCTCCACAAAGACTCTGTCTAAATCCTTCCCACTTACAATCACAAGCATTACTGAACGCCAGAAAGAGAAGGAAAAATCGGAAGTGCCAGTATTACAAAGGGTACTATGGAGCCATGAGGGAGGAGGTGGCCAAAGTTGACTTGCAAGATACCCTAGCAGGGATGAAAGTGGAACAACAATGGCAGGCATTTCTGGGAATAATACAGAAGGTGCAGGATCAATTCATTCCAAAGAGGAAGAATGATTCCAAGGGGAGTAAGGGGCGACCTTGGCTGACAAGGGAGGTCAGGGACAGTATAAAAATAAGAGAAATAACAAAGCAAAGATGAGCGGGAAGCCAGAGGATTGGGAATCTTTTAAAGAGCAACAGAAGATAACTAAACAAAGCAATACGGGGAGAAAAGATGAGGAATGAAGGTTAGCTAGCCAAGAATATAAAGGAGGATAATAAAAGCTTATTTATGTATGTGAAGAGGAAAAAATTAGTTAAGACCAAAGTTGGACCCTTGAACACTGAAACAGATGAATTTATTATGGGGAACAAGGAAATGGCAGACGAGTTGAACAGGTACTTTGGATCTGTCTTCACGAAGGAAGACACAAACAATCTCCCTGATGTACTAGTGGCCAGAGGATCTAGAGTGATGGCTGAACTGAAGAAAATTCACATTAGGTAGGAAATGGTGTTGGGTAGACTGATGGGACTTCGTCTTCTTCTTTCGTGTGGCGTGCACAGCCTAAAGTTGTTGGACAACTTGTTCTATTTGATCTTCCGATGTTTGTACACGTCGAGTTGATTGCATTAGTCGAAACAGGGCGGACCACGTGAAGGTTGCAATCTTCCACCCCACTGATGGGACTGAAGGCTGATAAATCCCCAGGGCCTGATAGGTTGCATCCCAGGGTACTTAAGGAAGAGGCTCTAGAAATCGTGGACGCATTGGTGATCATTTTCCAATGTTCTATAGATTCAGGATCAGTTCCTATGGATTGGAGGGTAGCTCTAAAAGCCATCCCACTTTTTAAGAAAGGCGGGAGAGAGAAAACAGGGAATTATAGACCAGTTACCAGTGGTGGCGAAGGTGTTGGAGTCAATTATCAAAGATGAAATAGCGGCAACATTTGGATAGCAGTAACAGGATCGGTCCGAGTCCGCATGGATTTATGAAGGGGTAATCATGCTAATCTTCTGGAATTTTTTGAGGATGTAACAATGATCACATTGAATGGCAGTGCTGGCTCGAAGGGCCGAACGGCCTACTCCTGCACCTATTGTTCATTGTCTATTGTCTATTATTGAATGGGTTCAGCTTGATTGATTTGAGTATTGTGTTGAATGTCATTGCTGCAACTCTGTTTCCAAAACACTATAAAATACCCTGTATGTCTTTGTTCATTAGAATGGTGGCTCAGGAGAGTCAAGTGTCTGTTGCATACTTGCCTCCGTATCCCTGACACTCTCGCCGGCTGATGATCAATAAAGCTTGAGTTGATTTACATAACCCATTGTGAGTTGTCTGTTTTTAAGATGTGAACCTTAACATTGGCGTATAGTCGGCAGGATCTCGCTGGGGCCATCAACAAACGACTGAGTAAGAGGCTGCAGAGTGACCGGGACTGGACAGGGAGAAAACTGAGCTCTAATCAGACCCTTTGAGACCGAACTCGAGTGGAAACTCCCGGGAACATTTGTGGTCCCTCGTCAGAAGGGACCACAAATCTGGTTCCCTGCTGAGATCCTTAATACAGACAACGAAGGTAAAACCAATTGTGTCCGTTTTGCTACCAAGAGAGTAGTCGGCAATTGGCTCCGCAGGTAGAAAGCCTGTCGTTCGCAATTAAGTATTAAAAGACACTGCAATAATTGGTTAAAATTTTACAAAAATGACGGGGGAATGCCGGTACAACATATGTGTTATTTGAATCTTAAATGTAACAAAGACTATAGAATATTAAGTTACAAGCTAACCAAATGTTTGGACCATGGAAACTGTTAAAAAGGCAGGAATGTTAATTTGGGATAAAGACACAGGGAAGAAGTAAAAGAAACGTATGAAGGAATGGAAAGATGAGGCGCAGATAAGGTAGGATGAATCCAGGAGTAAGAGTTGGATGGATAATACAAGTCGTAGAGGGATCATGGTATGTACAGAAGAGGGTATACTTAAGAATTAGGATGTGTTACAAGCAGAATGGAATTGGCATGATAAAACAACAAGAAAAGGCCACAAAAGAAAAGGCCTGATTGAGTCGCAAATTATGCGACAATTGGTAATAAAAAAAGAAAAAAAAAGTGCCAAAACGAAATAACCCCTGGGACCTTGTCTGGCATGGCGACCCTGTTTGTAGAAATGTTTGTAGCTGGTAAGGCCAATGGGGCTATTGACCCTCCTTTTTATCTTGGGGTTTGCCCAAATGGACTGGACTTGGGGAAATAATTAGTTTCTGTCAATGAATTTTGAATTTGCCCTTTGTGATAATAAGTGCATGCTGGGTGTGTACGGACATCCCATATAATGGTGGAGGAGGAATACCCCTCTTAACAATATTCCTTAACCTTACTGAGATTCTGGCCTTACACTGTTTTCGCAATAAAACAGCAACTAGTGGGTGTCTTCAGAATGGCAAACTCAAGGATGAATGCATTATATGAGGGATGGTATACGCCCTCTTTTAAGCCAGGATGGAAGGTAAATGAGACCAGGGTTTGGAAATACCACGGCTTAAATTAGTGGACTGCCTCCACAGCCCAGTTAATACCACCTATTATTGTGACAAAAGAGGCAACGGGGTATACTTAGGGAACAGCACCTGCACCAAGGTTAGTGCCAGTGGCCCGCAGCGTACAATAAATGGGACGTATATTGTATGTGAATCCATGGTTACCTGGAATGCCACCTGAACATGTTGAAGTGGGGATATACTGAAGATGCGGCAGACTGCGAGTGCGGACGGGGCCTCCAGATTATGGAACATCTCCTGAGCTGTGACGTGCTGCATGACACATGTACTATAAATGACCATGCAGAGGCCAACGCTGTGGCACTAAAATTTGCTCGCTATTGGCAAACAATTGTGTGATGACACAAAAAAATGATACATATTTTACCCAGAAAGTCTCATAACACACTCCTTGCTTATAGTTACACAATGTTGCCTGTAAATTCAATGCAGGCAAGAATACTAGATGTGATACCCAGTAGTGTCAACTTGTTATATTTGTCTTGAAAATTTATCACATTGATTGGGTTCCTAGCTTGCTATTTTTATGGGCACCCTTACACGTACAGATAGCTTTCCCTGACATCAATTGATGAAAAACTATGGCCTCTAGTCACGTTGCTCCTTGGTGACTTGGAAGAAGCATAGTTTCTTGTGGACTTGAAATCTCAGAATGAGCCCTTTTCCCATCTCCTTTGGAGCCTCATGGCATGACTCAGTTGCTTTGTCTATCTGGCACCCAGTTACATAGTACCTCAAGTGTGAACATGCCTGAATCACTTGTGGAAAACTGGATAAATTATTTTCACTCTCATCAGCAGTTGCAAAATCAGATCAGATTTGACATTTGTCACCCCCATACGTTTCTGAACTAAAATGCAACTGGCTCAATAACAAACATAAAAGTGGTTGGTTGCCCCTTGGATAATACAGGTGCTGTCAAAATCAGCTTTGGTGTGAAGAGTCTACATAGTTTCTTGAAAAAGTCAATAATTTCAACACAAGCTAGTGGTTGTTGAGGATTCAAAACAGACACTGCCTAAGAATTGACATCATCTGCATGTGCCAGTGCCTAATGTACATGTTCCAATGCATCACATGCATAGAAATGTTATTTACATTTTTATATAAAGCAGAACACAAATAGCTATACTGTATTTGCATGATGTATGTCCTAAAATGGAGAATTCTACTATGTAGCACACAAAAATATCTGAGGCAACGGAATATCCAGGTCTCTGGGGATACTGAAATTAGTTATAGTGTTCCCACCTGGTACTAAATGTTGTTACCCCAATCATGTTTGTTCAAAACAGATTAATTATCTTTCTGGTCTGCTATATTTTATTATGTATTCACCCTACCCATTATTAAAATTGTATTTTCTCCCATTTTCTTGAGTTCATTCCCAAAACACCCCCTCCTCCCCCTGGCACAAGCATTAGGTATTTAAAAGCATTTTTAAATGTAATTAAAATGTTATCCATAAATAACTGCCAAACTGGTTTTGGGTGACTCCACCATCACTTTTTAGTAATTTGTGGTGGAAAGCACACAGTCTGCACAGTAGCCAAATAGCAGGGAAGATATATGGTATGTGGAGATTATACTGTGAAACTATTTAACCACGAGAAATAGATTACTGTAATTATAAAGCTATGTTTCAGTTTCACACTGGGATGAGCTATTGCTCCACCCCTCCAAGTACCTTTTGTGTTTAATATTTAAAACATAAATTACCATCCTAAACATTTCCAATGTTAAGTTACCTGTAAAATCGGTTGAAACGTTAGGGATACTTTTTGTGATGTCAGGATAGGTATTTTTTTCTCCCAAATTCACAAAATTCTCACTTGAACTTGCATCATCGTTATATAAGTCTGAATTTTCAAACTCATATCGTACTGCTTCAACTTGAAATCTAACATTTTTCTGTTCATCCTGTCAATACAATTTGACAATATAAAGTTTAGAGTCGCTGATGTCATCTCTTACTGTTCAAATACCTTTAATTCTTTGTGCTGCTTGTACATTTAATGTAAGCATCTCAAATCATCTTGTGCTTAGCTAGGAATAAAAACATGTATTTCTGATGATTGTCAATTTGGTCTGATACTGGTAATAGAGTAAAGGAAGGGTGACTATTCTTTTCTCTTGACTTCACCTAATTAGCTGTATGCAGCTCACCTATATGCTTTCAGTGAGTAATTGCAGTAGTATGACTGTATTTTGAGTGTTCTTCAACAAGAAGTAAAAAAATTATAATAAAATTGTTCATAGCATCCAGAAACCTAAATATCCTTATTAAGTGAGACAGGTCCAGCTTGTTCAGATTTTCCATCTGCACCCCAGCTACCATTGAGAAAGTGTTTAAATATTCCGTTTCAATTAGTACTCGTTTAGTTCCACAATTCTTCTACTGCCTTCCACTGTCCTCAAAAACTTCCTCCAACAGGGAAAGAAAATTTAGTCTTGAGTCTGTTCCATCATTCAAAGATGCGATGGCTGATCTGTGCAAACTCCATTTCACCATTAAATCCTTTAGCATGTTGGTTTACAAAGATCAGTCAGATTTAGAACCAGCACTGATTTAGCATCATGAGCTGTTTGCTGAAAAAACTTAGATAATTCTACTATCTTTTGTGCGCACAAGTGTTTCCTTATTCCTGAAAATAGTGCCTCCAATTTTTTGACTTTGGGGCAGAAATTTGTCTTTGGCTGCCAGACTAAATGTTGGCAACAATACATCAGTTACAGATCATACTTAAGCACCAATGGTTTAACTGATGTTTTAAATGGGAGGGGGACTGTCGCAGTACCTGGTGGTGGAAAGTCATTCTAATGGTTATTAACTACAAAAAGTAGCATCACCCAGGAAATTGCCAACTCTATTATTGGCTCATACATGGCAATGGAAGTTTTGGTGGAGAGAAGATGCATGTCCATTGTCTGCAAGGGACTAGCTGCACTGCTAAGTTTCGCAATGGGAATAGATTGATGTGGAGGGCATGTATTAAGGGCACAATGGCACATAAATGTTCAATAACATCAGGAGCACAATCAAAATCTGTGAATAAATCTTCAATTCACTTGTCCCTTCAAAATATTGCTCAATAGTCCACACTCTCATCAATCAACTATGAATAATTTCCTAACAATCAAAAATTGTTAATTAGAAATTAATTTAAATAAAAAATAAAATATATAAAATTAAATCAAATTTTTAAAAAACAATAAAAAATAACATAACCGCTACAACCCTCTACACCAGCGTTTCTCAACTGGGGTTCCCCGGAACGCTAGAATTCCACGAGAGATCGATCGGGGTTCTGAGGGATGAAGCAGCATGGCGAAGGAGAGAGCTCAACCGACCGCAAAGCGTCTCTGTTCTAGGCCCTTCCCAGTCTCCCGATTGTCCCAGAAACCCCGGGAGAGGCCACAACCCGGAGTCTCTCTTGGATGCTAGCTCTAAAATGGTGGCAGAGAAGTAGACCTAACGAAACAACAATTTATTCAGTTAGGTCTACATCTGTGTCTGATAATGTTCGATTTCAAATGGTTCATTAATGGAAAGGGTGTGGCTCCCAAAACAATCTTAGCCAAACTAGCATAATTTTTTCTCTCTCTCATCACAACATTTTTGTAGCCTACGCCTGTAAGTTTAATACCAATCATAAAAGTAACACTTGCTAGGCAATCTTCTTCATGAGAAACTAAATTTGTAAAGTGAAACACTTTGTAGTTGTAGCAGAGACTGAGACACATGAGAGCAGGTTGAAAAAATGAAGGCGACGAAAGCTGTGGGAACATGGACGCGTGCGTTCGCGCATGCACAACTAATCTAGCCCGCATGAAGTCGCATTTTGCCCAATCCAGCCCGTGACCTAAAATAAGTTTGACACCCCTGAACTAGACCAAGCGTGGACCCGTTGGGCCCCCTCCCCAATGCAATATTCCCCCAATAGCACTCACCTATACACAACGCTGGATGTTAAAATAGTGATCCCGGCCCAGCAAGCCTCCACAAAACTGCGCAGGCATGGCTGACGGGTCCCTGTTGTGACGCCAGAGATCACCGTTGTGACGTGAGTCACAATGGCGATCTCAAAATGATGGCGGGACCGGTAACCCCCAACTCAGGGGTTCCCTGAGACATAAAAATTATTTATTGGGTTCGGCATGGGTATAAAGGTTGAGAAACACTGCTCTACACATTTAATTGCTATAACTACAACCCTCACATCACAAAACACAACTTGCATAAAGACAATGCGTGAGATAAACAAGCCTATTTCCCTTTTTGTTTTAGAACACCTTGACATACAACTGGCGTGATCAACAACAAATCAAGAGACACGTCTGACTGCATATCTCACCTGGTGGTGAGAGTACTGTCCACAATTATAGCAGTCATGACAAAGACTGCAAATTTAAAGTTGATTAGGTATTCTCATACCTAATCCTCAAACTCATATCGTAGTTCCTCATCGTCCTACAATCTCTTCTGATTTACACAGTATAGAAAGATGCACATATTATCCACCATCTTTTTTTCACCACAACCCTACCCTTAACTGGAATGAGCCATGATCACATTGAATGGCGGTGCTGGCTCGAAGGGCCGAATGGCCTTTTCCTGCACCTATTGTCTATTGAAATGCCATTGCTGTAATTTCCTGGCAGTCTGGTAATTTAACCAGACCCTTTTGCCTGTAATGTGTATTCAGTGCTAAACATCGAATGACATAAATCCCAGAACAACAAGTTTTTTTCAGATTTTTGATATAAATTTGATGACACAGTCCAAGTAATGGCTGGCAGTGGACAGCCCCAATAAATGGTCTCCATAAGTTCTATAGTATGGCTATTTAAAAGGCCGCACGCTGAACTACTGCAGAGTTCTCTGGTAGTTGATTTTACAGGCAGAAAGATAGCCCTCGTGATCACTTCTATTTACTTCAAATGACAAAGCCACACTTGAAAATCTACTTATAATGGGTGCTTGAAAATTAAAAGAAAACTGTAAATGCATAAGAAATCTGAAGTAAAAACAGAAAATACGGCAAATACTTAGCAGGTCAAACAACATCTGTGAATAGAGGAAGAGTTTTAACATTTCAGGTCCTTTGCTAAGTGTTTCTAATATTTTCTGTGTCTATTTACAATGGGTACTTCTCTAGTGACCCGGTTAACTGTTTTAATTTTTTTTTGGCGCAGAGGAGGTTGTGATGGAGGCATACAAAAAATTGAGAAGCACATAGTGCAGTTAGTGAGAAACACTGCTCCATGACAAACTAGAGGGCATCGGTTTAAGATAGAAGTGTAAAAGTTTTGAAGGGTTGTGCTTTGCCACACTGATTAACAGTTATCATCGAATTATATACACCCTTTGGTCCAACCCATTCCTGCTGACCAAGGTGCCTGTCCCGTTTGCCTGTGTTTGCATATTTCTTTAAACCGTTCTTATCCTAGTACCATGGTCGCATCTACAGTCTCTGGTTGTGTCTCCTTTACATACTTTAGGTACCTATCATGCAAGTATTGTGATGAGGGTGTGGAAGGCCATGATAGGTGTGTGTACTGACAGTTTGTTGGAATGAGTGATATGGTCCATTGATCAGTTGTGTTAAGATGATTGTGTAGTTAGTAAGGTATGCAATACGAAGAATCATTCACTGACTACGACTCCAAGTTTAGAGATATACAGTGTGGAAACAGGCCCTTAGGCCCACCAAATCCGTGCTGACCAATGATCACCCATGCAATCGTTCAAAATGTTATCCCAGTTTTTCATCCTACACACTCTGGGCAATTTGACAGGACCCAATGAACCGACAAACCTATACATCCTTGGAATGTGGGAGGAAACTAGAGCACTTTGAGAAAACGGAGAATACACAAACTACGTAAAGATTGCACCCAGTTAGGATTGAACCCATTCTCTGGCACTGTAAGGCAGCAACTCTACAACTGCGCCACTGTGAGATCACAATACTAAAGGTTCTTGCATTACTATTTTACGGTCTTGTCATTTGACTCATGCCACAGATTGTCATGATCACTTTCTCCTATAGATATCTGAATGTTTGGCTGCAAGGTCTCCTTTCAAATTGAGATATTGTGGTTCTTTGCAAGTCAAAAACATTCCAAGAGCTAAAATGCAAAAATTGCTCTCTTCTATTTAGTTCTATTTTTAGATTTTTCTCAATTTAACTTCAGTTAAAATACGCCTGCCAGTGACAACACAGCTGGTTTGTACTGACATCAACTTTTATTAACAGGTCCAGCCACCGTGGAAATTGCATTTCTTTCTGTGGTGGTGTCAATAGACTGAGTGTGTGGCATTGATTTGATTTTGACAGACATCAATGCAAAAGACGGCTTAGATTTGGTTGCTGCCTACATGTAGGTTGAGCAGGCTAGGAGGATGAGGAATGATCGTTTGAGGCGGGCACGGAAATCGTTATCAAAATATGGAGGGGACCGGGGGACAGAATTTCTTGCCGGCTGCGCGCGCATGCGAACTCACACACACACGCGAGGCTTCGGAGGCGCAATCCAGCGCTAAATGCAGCTCAACTCTGCCTGAGTCGCCGGGTTAACCCACAGCCCTGCCTGGACTGACGGGACACCAGCGCTGCTTCTCCTTGATGGCTGTAAACCTGGGCCATATTTCCACAGGTCCAGGCAGGGCTGTAGGTTAACCTGGCGGGACAGGCAGAGTTGAACTGGGTTTAGCTCTGCTTCTCTGCGCTGGCTGTAGGCCTGGGGGCACCGTGCCCGTCTGACTCCCAACGTCTCTAGCCACCCCCAGGCGTGGGGGCGGCACTCGGGTGGGGGCGGAACAGCGCCGGAGAGCCGGGATCAATCCTGGCTGTGGATGAGGTTCAGGTCTGTGCCGAGAGTGTTTTGGCACGTCTCCCTCCTCCAATCACCGCGCTCTATCCTCAGTCCCAACCTCCTACTTCTCCTCCCCCCCCCTTCCTCTCTCCTTTCCCCTACCCTCAGTCACTCCCTCCCAACGCAACCCGTTCCCCCAATGTAATATTTCACCACCCACCCATTCCCCAACACGGGAGGCCTGGTACCCAACGCAATATTCCACCACTCACCCATTCCCCCGACGTAACCCGTTCCCCAAAAGCAATATTCCACCACTCACCTATAGCCTCCAACTGCGCATTTCCCCTTATTCACCCTTGCTCATTTTAAACTTTGTAACCCTGACCAGGTCGAGTTTAAAGAATTTGCCCCAACCAGATGGGCAGAGAAATCCTGAATATGCGGGACAGGTCTGCAATTGTTGGGTCATTCAGGCGGCGGTAGTTGTCACAAGGCCTCCAGCCGCCGAAGACTTGGGCACCATGTGCAATGGGGAAGCCCATGGGCTGTTTGAGTGTCGAATAATTCCCATGGCTTCCATCTTTCAAAACTCCGCCTTTGCAAGCTGGAGTTTGTCGGGGGCCAATCGGCGGGCGCGGGCATGAAGCGGTGGTCCCGAAGTGAGAATGTGATGCTGAACCCCATGCTTCGGGTTGATTAAGTTCAATTGAGAGGTCAGGATTGCTGAGAATTCGTCCCAAATTTGGGCGTAATATTATCCGCCGCCGCCACCGGGTTGTGAACTGGCACAGCGGACGCAGCAGGGAGCAAAGAGATTGCTTCGAGCGTTGAAGCATGAACAAGGCACTATCTCCTCACGTCCACCACAGAGATTGCACCTGGAGAAAATCCGCGCCCAACAATGACTGGGACACGTCTGCCACTGTAAATGGCCAGGTAAAATGGCAAGCGCAAAATATCAAGGGTATCGTGCAGACCCCATACGTCCGTATGGGGCTGCCATTCGTGGCAATCAACAAGGGCCCTCGCTTACCAGCATGTGTGTACCGGACGGGGGCACAACGCTGACCTCGGCACCCGTATCAACTAGAAACCTTTGGCCCGAACACCGGTCCCAGGCGTAAAGGCAGTGAATCTTGCTGCGGTGATTTCCAGCGGCCGGCTCCAGCATTTCCCAGCAGGCTCCTCTGGCAGGCTCAGGATGCTCCGCCGAGCCCCCTGTTGGACGTGGCTCTAGGCCACTGCGCCTTCCTGGGCACTGTGGACATCCAATCCTGCTGCCTGGCCAGCCACAGTGCGTGGGCCTACTCCACTAGAACACGAGGGTTTTCGAAACTTACCCCTGGGAGGAGCAGGCGAATGTTGTCGGGAAGAAGGCTGTAAGAAGGCATACTCAAACAACATGCAGGGCTGGTGGCCGTCCATGAGCGAGAGCATCTCGGTAATTAGGACCGATGGTTTCCGGTCGTTTCCCGGTCGAGCGCGCCAACTATGTAATGGTAGCAGGTCTTGGCGGTCGTGAACCCGCAAATGTGAAATTGCGACTCAGCTTGCTGAAAACATACTTGCGGCTGGGCGGTCAAGAAGGTCGGCAGCTTCAGGGTGACCGCGTTGAGTTGGGCCTGGTCGGTGACGGCGGCGGGTTCGGCGCTGGCGGGGTGCATTTTGTTCTCCAGAATATCTATTCTGGACATCGGGGTTACCTGATGTAGTGGACACGGAGATGTCCGTCAAAGAAAGAGGCAGGACACAAAGTTTGTCCAAATATGTGATTCTTTATTGCTGCTACAAGTCTCCTAACTCACCACCCCATGTGCGCGCGATTAACACCTTAAATGCTTCCCAGGGGCACCCGTGACCCCTACCTCTCGTCACCGGGACATGTGACCCCCCCCGAGCTGAAGGTTATGTACAGTGCATGGCCCATCACCAGGGGCCGCCACAGTATTTCGTTATTTATTCTAGTTATAAATGAATCCCATAATCTTTTTCCAAGTTTCAGCACCAGAAGCATTACTTATTGGCGAGGGTTATGAGAAATTGGTGGTTGGAGTCAAATGCACATAATTACAGGAAAACTAATTTCCAAGTAGCAAATGTATTTCTACATGTACAATAATCGAAGTGTAGCTCTATCTTCACAATATTAATGTGACCTCCGGAAGAAAATATTTTGGCATATTGAGAATGAAATGCTTTAATTTCACAGTGGCTGCTACACTGGAATATATTGCAGATGTCATTGTACATACCCTTCTTGTTCCAGGTTCAGAATTGTTTGGAGCCTAGAAATATTTAAAGATTATAATTACAAAATAGAATTTTACGCTGTGTAAAGCTAAGAATATTTATATCCATTTTGTTTAAAGGAATACTTTAGCTTCCTCCCATTCATTCTCTCAAACCTCTTGCTTATAATCCATGTTGAATTTCACAAAAATCTTGTTAATACTCCTTGTTAACTCCTCAAAAATATCCAGTCAAATACGTAAACTATTCAATCCTGCATATCATTGATTAATCTCAACCTGTACAAATTATTTATTTTAACAACATTATGACTCTCAAGCAGCAGCAAAGTTGGCTCACCGTAAGAAATTTTCCAAATTTAGGACAAAATTGTTCTCTGGTTCCATAAAGATATAATGTTTTGTAAGATTAAAAGAGATTTAAAATCCAATCTTATAGCAAAAGCACATGATAATTCATTTTACTTGCACGTTATGTGCAAGTGACGAATAAAACTGATTGATTGATTGATTGATAATGGCAAGGGCTAAGAAGCGAGCGGGTAAGATCATCTTTGACCCCTCTCACCCTGGCCACAAACTCTTTGAATCACTTCCCTCTGGAAGCGGACTCCGGACTGTCAAAGCTGCCACAGCCAGACATAAAAACAGCCTTTTCCCCCCAAGAGTAGCAGTTCTACTCAATAACCAAAAATCTGTAGCCTCCTTTTGCTTTGGTATTTTATTTAATTCACATGTTTAATCGATAATGTTTTATTATTAATGTTTAATGTTTTATGTGTCATTCCTAACTGTCACTGTATGTCATGTTGTTACTTGCGGACGGAGCACAAAGAAAATTCCTTGCATGTGAATACTTGGCCAATAAAATTATTCATTCATTCATTCAAAATGGATATAATTGTTGAAAGGGACCAAAGATCTTGATAACAAAATTAATTTGGTGTTTGTGAATATGATCCGAATAAATATTTGTCTTGCATCTGAAAACTATGTTACTTGAAATCACTACAGTGGTATTATACTTCAAATGAGTGCAGGGAAACTTATCTGACAACAGACAAACTTATCAAAGTGTGAAATTAACAGTTCAGGCTTGATAAAAATGTTATGGTATTCTGAATTTTGTTTAACATTTTTTACTAGCTGGCTTGACCTCTGCTGCTACATTTCCCCACTGAGTCTTTGCTGAGGAATAATTATATTTGTGACTAAACAAATATTTTTTTTCAAATGAAGCTTAAATCAACTTGTCTTAAAAGGAAAGTATTTCCATTCGGTGACTACAAACATTTTGTGTTGGCAAATCTGTATCATTGTAATCGGAAACTTCAGGTTCTAAAGAAGTCTTGCGCGTAGCTCTAGAACGTGGGCGTCGATCGGTTTTTCCTTTTTCAGTTCTTTGACATTTCCTATAACATTAAGGGAAAAAATAATATCCTGGTCAGAACACACCCTAGCATATTGCTCTATAAAGATAAATTGAGGTTCTGATAAATTGAGGTTCTAATGTCTTACCTTGTCTTGAAAAAATGCAAGTAAATAAGGTAACCTAATGCAATAAGGAGAACTAGCACCACAATACATCCAGAAGTTAGAAACGGAGATGAAGATTTATTTGTACCTGCAAAGAGAAGATCAAAGGCCACCTAAAAATAATTATTTTCACCATAGTCATAGTCATACAGCACGGAAACAGGCTCTTCAGCCCAACTTGCCCATGCTGATCACGATGCCCCATTCAACACTAGTCTCACCTGCACATATTTGGCTTGTAAAGAAAGTTTATATAGGGATTACTATATTTACACTGAAATGTGCATAAATTTATACAAGGATACAAATGACATTTATTATCACATACACCTACTAGTGTAATTAAATTTAACTTGCAGCACACCAATAAAAATAAGACACAACATTAAAGAATTTAACAATAAACATAAAAATATCCCCCCACAATGGTTCCCACTGTGAGGGAAGGCAGCAAAGTCCAGTCCTATCCCGTTCACCCATGGTCAGGCCTATTGAGGCCTCCGCAGTCGCTGCTGCGGCAGCCCGATGCTTCAGGCCCTGTCACTGGATGATGGAACTCCGGCGTCGGCAGAACAACCTCAGCGGCTTGGAGTGTCTGCAATGGCCGCTTCCTCCCGGGAAACCGTGGCTCCCGAAGTCCACGGGCCTCGCTGGTCGGAGATCCAGCACTGGCGATCTCAACGAGAGATCCCAGGCTCCGCGGTGTTTAAAGTTCAGCACCGCCCCGCAACTGGACGCTCCACAGACCGCAGCTCCGTGATGTTGGAGTCGGCGGTCTCAGCACTCCAGAGTCCACCGCACGGCGGCCCGGGTAAGGCATCGCCCGCTTCGTGGTGGTGCTTCAGCGTGGTGGTGCTTCAGCGGTCCCGGCAGGAAACGCCGCTCCAGTCCTGTTGGTAGGCTGCGAGGAACGGGCGAAGATACAGCTCGGAGAAAAGCCGCATCTCGACCAGGTAGGGACTGAGAAAAAAGTTTCCCCCTTCCCCCACCCCCAACCCCCACATAAAAAGACTAGAAGACCTCCAAAACAAACACTTTTTAACTCACTAAAAATAAAAAAGGGTGAAAGGACTAACGGCTGCTGGCAGGGCAGCCATACGCGACGGCACCCCCTGACTACTGTTTTGTTACATAAACTAAATGCAATAATACCGAAAATTTCTTCTCAAGTACTTACTCGTAGCAGACTGACAGAAGTCTCCAGAATATTCGGAGGAGCAAATGCATACGTATCCAAGTGAGTTATCTGGCCTTAAAACACACTTTCCATTATTCATGCATGGATAAGCATCACAACCATGTTTCCCAATTACTAAAGCAAATTAAAAAAAATGAAATACAAAATAAAATCTATTCTTATTAACTTACATTTTCTTCTTCTTTTACCATGTCCATACAAGAGAATGAGCAAATGAACCACAAAATTCTTAAGTTTTGGAAACCAAAAGTAAATATAGGCAAGGGGTCAAGGATTATAAAAGGAACCCACTCCAACTGGGTTACTTCCTCTTTCCTGCTTTACAATTAAAACTATTCTATTGTGACCATTGCTATAACTAGGAGGATCCATTATCAAGCAACCTAGAAATGTTACCAATTATACTGCCAGTATAAAAGAGATGAAGGAGATGTATGTGATATGTCTGAAGTGGTCAAACACACAGAATAAGAATAGTCACTTTACAAAATTGTGCATGTCAATGTTTCGATTGGATTATGGCCCGTAACTATCTCTCTAGAATCATTCTCTCACTCCACGGCTACTACAATTAGTGGCATGGGAATCCTTTCCTAACGCCATAATCCTTATGATTTGGGATGGCATCATGCAATAAAGAAATGCATAGAAGTCCAGGTGTGTTGCAATTCCAAGGAAAGTTAAATTGAGAATGAAAGTACTCAGGTAGGCTTTCTGAAATTTGGATTCCAGGAAGTACATCTCGATTTTGTCAAAATAAGTATGTAAGAGAGTGGTCAAGGGTGATCATTATCAATTTTCTCTCTAAATTAAAGAAAATCTGGGCATCTCCCCATTTGGTTCCATTGATGATATAATCTTGATCAAACCCCCAAAAGGTTGATGCATCACCATCAAAATCATCTCTAAGCATTCCTAACATGTTACTGAACTTAATGAATATTTAAGATACCTTCTAATAAATTCAAAATTACATGACATTTCAATAACAAGGTACTATCCTGCAGAACATATATTTTTGCCTGCTTCGTCCAATCCTTAGGTAAGTCTTGCAGGCTGCGGCTTGACGTTCCAAAGGAACTGGCAGAATTTAGCCATCTGTACAGAAATAAGTGCAGTAACAGAGCCAGGTGTATTACCTCGAGAAAATGATCACTCAAATTCCACGCTAGGTCAGACTTAGTGTGGGATCTGAGGCATCATTCACTTCAATGATTCCTTGCCTTCCCTATTCTGCAGTCTATTATTTTAAAACCTATTTTACTTAAATGTTTCCAATGTTTTTTTGTGATGATTTTAAACTATATTTACTTTTGAGATGTTTTAATTATTCATATCAATTTTAATATTTTTAAATGTTTACTAGACCAAGTGCAGACCCGTTGGGTCTGTTTCCCCAACGCGCGTTTGCGGGGGGGAGGGGGGGGGCTGCGGCATCACACTCACACTAACCACCCCCCAAACACACAGGTGGGCGGAGGGGGGGGAGGGAGAGACGGGGTGGGGAGGGAGGGGAGAGGGGGAGGAGGAAATGGGAGATATTTGGGAGGGAGAGCAAAGTGGGGTAGGGTGAGTGAGAGGGGGATGGGAAGGGGGAGGAGAGTGGGGAGTGGGAGGAGAGTGGGGAGGGCAGGAAGGGGGGGGGGAGAGGGGTAGGGGTGGGAGAGGGGTAGCGGGGAGTGGTGCAAGAGAGAGGGGAAGGGGGTGGTGAGGAGATGGGGGTGAAGAGGGGTGGGAGAGGGGGGAGAGAGGGGGTGGGAGGGGAGGAGGGAGAGGGGTGGGAGGGAAGGAGGGAGAGGGGTGAGGAGAGAGGGAGATGGAGAGTGGGGAGAGGGGGGAGAGAGGGGGGAAGGGGAGGATGAGAGTGGGGTGGGGGAGGGGTGAGAGGGGTTGGGGAAGGGGAGAGAGGGAGGAGAGACCGGAAGGAGGAGTGAGAAGGGGAAGGGGAGAGGGGGAAGAGTGTGGAGGGAGGGGGAGAGTGGTAGGGGGCGGGGGAAGAGTGGGATAGGAGGGGGAGAGGGGTAGGGGGGAGAGAGGGGAAATAGTGGTGAGGGAGAGGGGAGGATAAGAGTGCGGAAGAGGGGCAGAGGGGTAGGGAAAGTGGTGGAAGAGGCACAGATGGGTTAGAAGGAGAGGTGGGGGGAGAGAGGGATGGACGTTGGGGTGGGAGGGGAGGAGAGGGGAGAGAGGGGTGGGAGGGGAGGAGAGGGGAGAGAGGGGGGAAAGGGAGGAGGAGAGAGGGGTGCGGGAGGAGGTGAGAGAAGGTGGGGGTGGGGGAGAGAGAGGGGAAGATGGAGGGGAGGGAGTAGGGAAAGGGGGAAGAGTGTGGAGGGAGGGGGAGAGGGGTAGGGGGGAGAGAGGGGGAAGAGTGTGGAGGGAGGGGGAGAGCGGAGTGGTGGAAGAGGGACAGGGGGGTAGGGGGTAGGGGGAAGGGGGCAAGGGGAGAGAGGGAAGGGTGTGGGTAGAGAGGGAAGGGGGTGGGGGAGGGAGGGATGGGGGTGGGAGGAGGAGGGGGAGGAGAGGGAGATGGAGAGGGGGAGGAGAGAGTGGTGGGGGAGGGGAGGAGAGAGGGGTGGGGGAGGGGAGGAGAGAGGGGTGGGGAAGGGAAGAGAGGGAGGAGGAGGGAGGAGGGGGAGTAGGGAAGGGAAGGAGAAGGGAGAGGGTGAAGAGTGTGGAGGGAGGGGGAGAGTGGTAGGGTGGCGGGGAAGAATAGGATGGGAGGGGGAGAGGGGTGGGGGAGAGATGGGAAAGAGTGGGGAGGGAGTGTAGGAGGGGGAGGGGGGAGAGAAATGGAAGAGTGGGGAGGGAGGGAGGGGGAGAGGGGTAGCGGGAGTGGTGGAAGAGGGACAGGGGGAGCAGTGGAAGAGGGACAGAGGGGTAGGGGAAGGGGTGGGAGAGAGAGGGAAGGGAGGGGGAGAGAGAGGGGCGGGGGAGGGAGAGGGGTGATGTAAGGGGGAGAGAAGTGGAAGAGTGGGGAGGGAGGGGTAGGGGGAGTGGTGGTAGAGGGACGGGGGTAGGGGGTAGGGGGAAGGGGGCAAGGGGAGAGAGGGAAGGGGGTGGGTAGAGAGAGGGATGGGGGTGGGAGGAGGAGGGGGAGGAGAGGGAGATGGAGATGGAGAGGGGGAGGAGAGAGGGGTGGGGGAGGGAAGGAGAGAGGGGTGGGGGAGGGGAGGAGAGAGGGTAGGGGAGAGAGTTGTGGGGGAGGGAGGCGAGGAGGGAGATGGGGTAAGGGGTAGAGGGGGATGAGTGGGAAGGAGGGGGAAGAATGGGGAGAGGGAAGGGGGTGGGGGAGGGAAGGGGGTGGGGGAGAGGGAGTGAGGAGAGGGAGTTGGAGAGGGGGAGGAGAGAGGGGTGGGGGACGGGAGGAGAGGTATGGGGGAGGGGGAGAGATGTGTGGGGGAGGGGAGGAGGGAGATGGGGTAGGGGAAGGAGGCGGAAGAGTGTGGAGGGAGGGGGAGAGGGGTAGGGGAGAGAGGGGAAATAGTGGGGAGGGAGAATGGGAGAGGGATGGGCGGAGAGAAGTGGAAGAGTGGGGAGGGAGGGAGGGGGAGAGGGGTAGGCGGAGTGGTGGAAGAGGGACAGGGGGAGTGGTGGAAGAGGGACAGAGGGGTAGGGGAAGAGAGGGGAAAGGAGGGGGAGAGAGGGGTGGGGGAGGGAGAGGGGTGGGGTAAGGGGAGAGAAGTGGAAGAGTGGGGAGGGAGGGTGGTGGGACTGGTGGAAGAGGGACAGAGGGGTTGGGGAAGGGGGCGGGGGAGAGAGGGAAGTGGGTGGGGTAGAGAGAAGGGGGTGGGGGAGAGAGGGATGGGAGAGGGAGAGGGGTGAGGAGAGGGAGATGGAGAGGGAGAAGAGAGAGGGGTGGGGGAGGTGAGGAGAGAGGGGAGGGGGAGAGAGGTGTGGGGGAGGGGGGAGGGAGGCAAGGAGGGAGATGGGGTGGGGGAGAGAGGGAAGTGGTGAGAGGGAAGGGGGTGGGGGAAAGAGGGATGGGATGGGAGGAGGGGGAGGAGAGGGAGAGGGGTGAGGGGTGAGGAGAGGGAGATGGAGAGAGGGAGGAGAGAGGGATGGGGGAGGGGGAGAGAGGGATGGGGAGGGGAGAGAGGGATGGGGAGGGGAGAGAGGTGTGGGGGAGGGGAGGAGGGAGATGGGGTAGGGGAGGGAGGGGTAGGTGTGTGGAGGGAGGGGGAGAGGGGTGGGAGAAGGGAGTGGGGGAGAGATGGAAAGGGGTGGGGGAGGGAAGGGGGGTGGGCGGCGGGGGGTGGGGGAGAGAGGGAAGGGGGTTGGGGAGGGAAGGGGGAGAGGGAAGGGGTGGGAGGAGGAGGGGGAGGAGAGGGAGAGGAGTGAGGAGAGGGAGATGGAGAGGGGTGAGGAGAGGGGTGAGGAGAGGGAGATGGAGAGAGGGATGGGGAGGGGGAGAGAGGGATGGGGGAGGGGGAGAGAGGTGTGGGGGAGGGGGGGTGAGGGATGTGGTAGGGGAGGGAGGTGTAAGAGTGTGGAGGGAGGGGGAGAGGGGTGGGGGGAGAGAGGGGAAATAGTGGGGAGGGAGAGTGGAAGGGGGAGGGGTAGGGGCAGTCCATCTGTTCCCCATTCCCTTTCACCCCCAATCCTCTTTCTCTATTCCCACACACGTGATGACGCTCTTCGACACAGGCTGCGGGGGGGGGGGGGGGGGGATCGGGCTGGGGCTGGTGCAAAGGCATATGGATCCATTCCGATTGGACATCTGCGAGCATTGGGCATTGTGACATCACATGATGGAACGAATCAAAAGGCAGAAAGGCAGCCGGACGGACGGCGGACGGCAGGCGGCAGCCACACAGTTTTAAATATAGACTAGACCAAGTGCAGACCCGTTGGGTCTGTTTCCCCAATGGCGTTTGCGGGGGGGGGGGGGGGGGGCTGCGGCATCACACTCACATTAACCACCCCCCGAACACACAGGTGGGGGGAGGGGGATGAGAAGAGGGGAGGGAGGGGAGAGGAGGAGGAAACGGGACAGATTTGGGAGGGAAAGGAGAGCGGAGTAGGGGGCGAGAGAGGGGGATGGGGAGAGAGATGTGGGGGAGGGGGGGATGGGGAGGGAGGGGAGGAGGGAGGGAGGGGGAGAGGGGTGGGGGAGAGAGGGGAAAGAGTGGGGAGGGAGAGTGGAGGGGGAAGGGGGGAGAGGTGGAAGAGTGGGGAGGGAGGAGGAGAGGGGTAGGGGGAGTGATGGAAGAGGGACAGAGGGGTAGGAGGAAGGGGGCGGGTGGAGAGAGGGAAGGGGGTGGGGTAGAGAGGGAAGGGGGGTGGGGAGAGAGGGATGGGTGGGAGAGGGAGAGGGGTGAGGAGAGGGAAACATAGAAACATAGAAATTAAGTCCAGGAGTAGGCCATTCGGCCCTTCGAGGCTGCACAACCATTCAATATGATCATGGCTGATCATCCAACTCGGTATCCTGTACCTGCCTTCTCTCCATACCCCCTGATCCCTTTAGCCACAAGGGCCACATCTAACTCCCTCTTAAATATAGCCAATGAACTGGCCTCAACTACCTTCTGTGCTAGTGAATTCCAGAGATTCACCACACTCTGTGTGAAAAATGTTTTTCTCATCTCCGTCATAAAAGATTTACCCCTTATCCTTAAACTGTGACCCCTTGTTCTGGGCTTCCCCAACATCTGGAACAATCTTCCTGCATCTAGCCTGTCCAACCCCTTAAGAATTTTGTAAGTTTCTATAAGATACCCCCTCAATCTTCTAAAATCTAGCGAGTACAAGCCGAGTCTATCCAGTCTTTATTCATATGAAAGTCCTGACATCCCAGGAATCAGTCTGGTGAACCTTCTCTGTACTCCCTCTATGGCAAGAATGTCTTTGAGCATTGGGCATTGTGACATCACACGATGGAATGTTCACCAGGGGCTGGGGCTTGGGCTGCTTCTATGGGTGAGAAGCCAGTTTTTATTTTGAAATATTGGGGGGGGGGGGAGAAGGATTTGATTAAAAATGTGTACATAAACACGATGAAATGTAATCATTCTATCCAGTCTTTATTCATATGAAAGTACTGACGTCCCAGGAATCAGTCTGGTGAACCTTCTCTGTACTCCCTCTATGGCAAGAATGTCTTTGAGCATTGGGCATTGTGACATCACACGATGGAACGTTCACCAGGGGCTGGGGCTCCTGCAAAGGCATATGTAAATGGATCCATTCCGATTGGACATATGTGAGCATCGGGCAGTGTGACATCACACAATGGAACGTTAAGCAGGGGCTGGGGCTGCTTCTTTGGGTGAGAAGCCAGTTTTTTTTAAAATATTGGAGGGGGGAGAAGGATTTGATTAAAAATGTGTACATAAACACGACGAAATGTAATCAGGAGTGGGTACTTTGAAAGAAAAGTGAAATCTCTACCGAAATGGAAAAGATCTCGGCGATTCTGCGTCTGGTTTCGGCGTAGCAAGGAATCAAAGGAAGAAAGGCGGCCGGCAGCCGGACGGACGAACGCCGGCAGGCACACAGTTTTATATAATAATGATAGATAGATAGATAGATAGATAGATAGATAGATAGATAGATAGATAGATAGATAGATAGATAGATAGATAGATAGATAGATAGATAGATAGATAGATAGATAGATAGATAGATAGATAGATAGATAGATAGATAGATAGATAGATAGATAGATAGATGAATGTCAAGGATGTTTTTGGAAATAATTTTTCATCATGTTTAAAATAAGACAGAGCTTACTTCCTGCTTTATTCTGTCAAAACCTATTAGGTGTGTTCCTAGGCAAGCCATTAACAAAACATATTCTGGACATCAAACTCCGATTCCAGCATCCAGTGAGCCCTATTCTATTCAACGTGAATGTAGATGTCCTGTAACTGCAATAGTAGGCTGAATCCAGCAATATCGACTCAAATGTAAAGGTAAACTGGGTCAGGCATTATGTTAGAAAGTGCAGTAACTGTCTTATCACTAAGTCATAGTACCAGTTTTTAATCTATACTAGACCACGTGCAGACCCGCTGGGTCTGTTCCCCCAAGGTGCGGTGGAGGTGCTGCGGCTTCACACGAGGGGAGGGGGTAGGGGGGGGACTGGGTGGGGAGAGGGGAGGGAGGGGAGACCGCTGGGTCCCGCCCAGCGGTCTCCCGGGAACAATTATTGTTAGTGACAATTATGAAAGTTGAATATTGTATTACTTAATTTAAAAAAAAGATTTGTAATGTTGTCAGAAAGATCAGCACAGCAATAAAGATTTCAGTTTAGGAATTCATCTAAATCCATGGGAATATACAGTACATTCAGAAAATATTCAGGCCCCTCCACTTTTTCCACATGTTGTTATGTTACAACCTTATTCTACAATGAATTAAATTATTATTTTTTAATTATCAATCAACACACAATACCCGATAATAAAAAAATGAAAACAGGTGTTTAGAAATGTTTGCAAAGTAATTAAAAATAACTGAAATATCACATTTACATAAGTAATCAGTACTCAGTACTTTGTTGAAGCACCTTTGGCAGCAATTACAGCCTCAAGTCTTTAGGGGTATGACGCTACAAGCTTGGCACACCTGTATTTGGGTAATTTCTCCCATTTTTCTCTGCTATGTCAGGTTGGATGGGAAGCGTCGTTGCACAGCTATTTGCAGGTCCCTCCAGAGATGTTCGATCGGGTTCAAGTAGGGCTCAAGTGGGCCACTCAAGGACATTCACAGACTTGTCACAAAGCCACTCATGCATTGTCTTGGCTGTGTGCTTAGGGTCATTGTCCTGTTGGAAGGTGAACCTCTGCCCTAGTTTGAGGTCCAGAACACTCTGGAGCAGGTTTTCATCAAGGATCTCTCTGTACTTTGTTCCGCTCATCTTTCCCTCGATCCTGACTATTCTCCCAGTTCCTGTCGCTGAAAAACATCCCCACAGCGTGATGCTGCCACCACCATGCTTCACCACCATGTATGGTATTGGCCAGGTGATGAGCGGTGCCTGGTTTCCCCCAGACGTGACGCTTGGCATTCAGGCCAAATAATTTAATCTTGGTTTCATCAGAGCAGAGAATCTTGTTTCTCATGGTCTGAGATTCTTTTAAGTGCCTTTTGGCAAACTCCAAGAGGACTGTCATGTGCCTTTTACTGAGTAGTGGCTTCCGTCTGGCCACTCTACCATATAGGCCTGATTGGTGGGGTGCTGCAGATATAGTTGTCCTTCTGGAAGGTTCTCCCATCTCCACAAAGGAACTCTGGAGCTCTGTCAGAGTGACCATCGGGTACTTGGTCACCTCCCTGACCAAGGCCCTTCTCCCCCGATTGCTCAGTTTGGCCGGGCGGCCAGCTCTATGAAGAGTCCTGGTGGTTCCAAAGTTCTTCCATTTATGAATGACGACCACTGTGCTCTTCGGGAGCTGCAATGCTGCAGAAACACTTTGTTTGACCTCACACCTTCAATTAGAACAATTCAACCATCTAAAATGTTGATTCACAAATTCTAAGTTCTTATGCAAAAAACTTTTAGTTGTGCAACAGCATGCAGCTATGCTTCAGTTGTTTACCCCTTAAAAACTTCAACTTTAGGCAGAAGAAGTAATATAACAACATTTAAAAGATACTTGGGCAGGTACATGGATAGGAACGGTAAAGAGGAATATAAGCCACATGCGAACAAACGGGATTAGCTTAGATGGGGGATCTTTGATGGCATGAGCGAGTTTTGCCGAAGGGGATGTCTGTGCTGTATGACTATATCCAAAGTTTTGGTCATCTGCCATAATTTCCCTGTATCAGGCATGAGTCAGGAAAAAAACATAAAAAAGAGGAAGAAAGATGGAGTCCAAGGGGCAACACCGCTGGCGGGGTAAAAGGGGGCAGCTCCCCCTTAATGCAGAAATTTTTTGATAATCGTACCTTGAAATGACACAGTTTTCTTGTCTTACTTTGTTTACCCTTAATTTATCCTGTAATTTTTTTATTGTACCTTAAAATAACACTTTTTACTTGCTTGTCACTTCTTAATTTACACAGAAAATTTGTGATAATCATACCTTAAATGACACCAACTTGCTTGTTTACACTTGTCATATTGAAAATATTTTATATCACACCTACACCTACTTGTAACATGATACCTGTTCCTGGCTTGTTTTATTAGAGAGCAATATCCTTTACATGGCATTTTTGATAATTTTTTGATAAATATACCTTGAAATGACACAATTTCCTTGCATGTTTACCCTTAATTTATACAGTTTTTAAAAAATTATACCTTACAATAACACATTTTACCTGATTGAATCAGACTCTTGAATGCATTTATTTTTCAAATTAAACAATTCTTATATTTTAACACTGTAACAAGTCATATACTAGATGGATGCAATGTATTCCCATTATCATTCATGGGTTTGCCAATTACGGTAGGCCTAGGGGACAGAGGAAAACTGCTACTCTACATAAGCGGAGCTGAGCACTAGCCGTAGAAATCTCATGCCTGTTGTATGTGAAGATGCATATTTAGCTTCCATTCACTCCTGAGAAATACCATAGAAACATAGAAAATAGGTGCAGGAGTAGGCCATTCGGCCCTTCGAGCCTGCACCGCCATTCAATATGATCATGGCTGATTATCCAACTCAGTATCCTGTACCTGCCTGCTCTCCATACCATACCTACATCCCTTTAGCCACAAGGGCCACATCTAACTCCCTCTTAAATATAGCCAATGAACTGGCCTTAACTACCTTCTGTGGCAGAGAATTCCAGAGATTCACCACTCTCTGTGTGAACCATGGAACATTTTACTACTTTATAAATGCACTATTGATACAAGTTACCTTTATTTTTGAAAAGTTGTGAGTGTGGAATGCCGTTTAACAAGGCTTTGCACTTAGGAAAGATGGTTTTGCTCTGTTCAAATTAAATGTAACGGTTCCTTCTAACATGGACCATTTAGTAACTTGAACTTCACTTACTGAACCTTTCCGATATTCAATATTTTCAGTTTTTATTTATGATTTCCAGCATCTAAAGGTTTTTTTCAGGTTTAGTAACTTCATTAATAAGTTGAATAAGCACTCAGCAAGGGTATGACAGATGCCAACTTTACTCCTTCTTGAGGGCACACCAATCTCCACCCTTTCAGCCACATGCTTATTCACTTTTCTTGACTGTATACCTCGATCTTTGTTGGAGATCTACCCTCCCAGCTTCAATCCTCATGGAAGATGCCTTCCCTTACCAATCTGTCAATATGAGGCCAGAAAGAAATTGTCCAAACCTCTTTTACATCTCAATTGGCAGTACAGCCTCCCTTCCAGGTTCTCAGTGCTTCTCATGGATAACCCTCCCCAACACTTAATGTCTTTCCTGACTCATACCCAGGCTTTATTCCACAGGCGTTACAGAAATTTACATCATGGGGCCCCATGACTGTTACTCTGCAATACACATCCATCCAATATATCCATTTGAATGTAGTGGAACATATTTGTCATTATCTTAAATTGCTCATGCACAGGTAACCCAATTCTACAAAAAGGAATTTCAAGACACACATTTAACATAAATATAACATTGTTGCTTAAAAATAGTTTATGCACTTACAGTTTGATGATATACCACGATCTAGGTTGAAAATAAAGTGAGATCATCTTACCTGAAGAATCATATCCTCGATTCTTAAGTGGTTCAATGTTAACAATTTTAACAAATTTTTTACTTTCATCAAGGTTTTGTAGAATTACTTCAACAAAATTATATGGAGCTGTTGGTGCATTGCACCATAGTTTATCCCTATAAATAAGGAAACGTGCTAATTATAACATGTTTCGTGTTTGCTGCTGTTCCCCTTCAGAACACTAATCAATATCTAATTATTAAACAGCAGTAAAATGTAATAAACAGCCCTAAAATCTCATGCAGCTAATGTTTACAAAATATGTAATTCTGCAACTAGTTTAGTTAAGTTTAGAATACAGCGTAGAAACAGATTATTCGGCCCACCGTCCACGTCGACCATCAATCACCCGTTCACTAGTTCCATGTTATCCAACTGTTATCTAGTATTTCAAATGTTTTTAATTTTAGAAAAAACAAATATATTGCAGATGCTGAAAATCTGATATAAAAACAGTAAATGCTGGCTTGACAATAATTCCAATTCTCTTGGGGATGATTCCAAAACCAAAATCCACAAATCCGAGATAATAATTCCAATGTAAATAACCTTTGTCCTTATTGCATCCCTTTATAAGATAATATATTATTTATTCAATTGTTTTGCACCAATCTTTGTCCTGATCCAGTCCAACCAAATTAAGTCTTACTCTTGAATTTTCTATCTGCTCAATTAATTCATCTATGGGCTTCCAGTGGGCTTCTCTTGTCTTCTTTCGAAAAGGAAAACATTCTAACTTGTTTATAATTGTGATAACCTCCAAGGTACCATTCCAGCAAAACGTTAAAATCTTTATTTTACAGTGTATTTTTAGTATAAAGATTAAAACACTGCATTGCACACCAATACATGACCAAATAGAATGCTGTGCAAGTTGAACATGAATTCAATGTCCTCAGAAATAAATCCCAATGATATTAGCTCTTTGAATTTCACTGATGACTGCGGGCAGTTATTTCTAAAGATTTTCCCCACTGCATTCCCCAAGTCCTTGATTTCCAATTTCCGATGATTAGTTCCATTGTGTTCCTCAAAACATGACAAGGTTTATTTTCTGATCCACAGATGAGGTTTCTCATCTTACAACAAAAGTTATTACCTAATTTCTACTTGTGTTTATATGTTGGTATTCGCTGTATTCACTATTTTATATCATCTAGAAAATTATGACATTGAGTAATTTAGTCCTGTGTTCAAATCATTGCTGTAGATTATGAATGAGTAGTCCGAGGATTGAGTGCAAGTGCTAAATGTTCACTTCCTCCAACTGCATGCAAGATGAAGCATTGACAACATTTATTTGTGGTTTCATGCCTAGGGTATGTCAACAACTCCTCTTCAACTTGTGACCATGACCACATCACTCAGACTAAATTTTGAAACTCCCTGTATAAAAATGCTGTGGAATTGTCACCCGAAGGACAGCAGATACTCAATAGTGGCAGATCACCAACACCTTCCCAAGGGCAGCAAAGATGGATAACAAATGGCCCTCTCTGAGATGCACATATTTTGTAAATTAAAATTGCCTTGTGTTTTCTTCCTCCCACTTCAGCTGGTTTGAATGTTAACACCCCCCCCCCCCCCCCCCCCAAAATTAAGAGAGGTCAGTGTCGCAGAAGATGTACCATTGCTTGATCTAATTGATCCAAGTTCCCTTTTCAGAAAAAAACTATTTACATCATATCTGATTCAACTGCAACACTGGAATCTATCTAACCATGTGGAAAATTGTCCAACTACATTCTATCCAAACTGAGCAGGAAACATAAAAGGTGAACATTTAGCTCATAATCACTACATTTTCAATTATAAGCATGCTGATGAAGATGTCACTGACAGTGCTTTAAAGTTTTACTTCCTCATCAATTATCTGTTCAGAGATGCTCAGTTTGAGTTCCCCCAAGACCAAACAGCTCAAGTCCTCATGGACAAAATAAATGAATTTGAGAGTAATGAAAAGGATTTAGATTTTCATTAAGGACGTATTTTGTCACGGGAGACATCAAAATGTTTTGTAAATTTGGGAAAAATCTTTTTACTGGGGTTGGTGCCAAATGTAGTATAAAGGGAGATGACTGTTAGAAGACAATTTGCTCTGATTCATCACAGCAGCAGTTCCTCCGGTCTGTCTCAAAAGAGCAAATTATTTTGGCTGGTTCTATGACATTCCCTTCCTTCCAGTCAGAACTAGGGAATTTTGCTGATGAATGCAAAGCATTTAATTAGAGCAACACTTTTTCAGATAATTAGGCATTCCTGCAACATTTGGGTATGAGCTTTTATAAAGTAACATTCATGTAATAACCATTTCCAACAAGATAGAGTATATCTGCTCCTTTTTAATGGACTAAAGAATTCTCATAACTTCCCTCACTATCTAAATCCTGGGATGGTGACTATTGATTAGAAACTTAACTGGACTAAATCATAAATAATGTGGCAATGGGAATAGTTCAGAAATTACATATTCTGCAGCTAAAATTCCTCCTGATCCATCTTTTCACCCCTCTAAAAAATGTAGAATAGGAAAGAGATGCAACATTATGACCTGCAGGTCCCCTCCAAGTTGCACACCAAACTTTAACATCGAGAAGCCCGCGGTCTCTGGTAAGAAGAGGCCGACTCGGGAGCTCCATGCCGCGGAGACAGTTTCAACCGGCCCGACGCGGGAGTTTCGATCACCCCGACGGGGGCTGTGATCGCCCCGACTATGGATGGTTTAACTACCCCAACCGCGGGAGAACAAGAGGAAAAAGATTGAACTTTTTGCCTTCCATCACAGTGAGGAATACGGAATCCACTGTGATGGATATTTATGTTAACTTTTATGTGGTTGTGTATCTTGTCACTTTTCACTTAGTATGGCTGTATGGTAACTCAAATTTCACTGTACCTTAATTGGTACATGCAACAATAAACTGACCTTGAAACTGACAGAAATAAAATTGTTATTCTTTCATCCAATCCTTGGATCCATCTACCTTACACTATTGTGGGAGAATGATCATCAGGGCTTCAGACATCTAAGCTCACTGCTAACTTCTCAGGAGCAATTAAGGAATAAATATGGATTTTACTTCGGAGTCACGTGAGTGACTACGTGAAGAACCCCGCCAGGACGCATGCGTGTCATATCGCTTTCACGCTTGCGAAACAACAGGCGGGGTGGAGCGTTCCCCCGCAACGGTAAGTTTGAAACCGCGACCTGCAGGTAAGTGATTTACTCTGCGGTAGTGTTTGTCCCCGCACTGTTTTTACACAGGGGGGGGAAGCTGGACAAAATAGTGTCCACAAGTGCTGCGAGTGAAGCTGGCTGGGGAGGACCGCAAAGTTGCGGGAGCCAGCAGCAGCTGAAGGCACAAGCCCCGTAAGTGGGATCAGCTGTGCTGACTTTTGGTCCCGCGCCGGCCAGAACACCACGGCCGGGCGGGAGACTATTCAGAATGGGGCCGTCGACTTTGACAAGTCGAAAACGGCAGGAGGCGGGGTGGAACGACGTTCCCCCGTAGTGACAATTTAAACCAGGACCTGCAGGTAAGAGTACTCTGCGATCTTTTTGTGTTTTCCCATACTGATTACAGGTAGGGAGCATGGAAAAGTCGAAGAAACCAACGAGGGCTGCGACAAAGCTGGTGGGCCAGCAGCGGCCAGCGGCACTTGAATCACCTATAATGGGATCAGCTGTGCCCGATGTCGCCTCCGCACCGGCCAGATCCACTCCGCGGCCGGGCGGTAAGGCAAAACAAAAAACCATCAAAGTCGTGGACTCAGATGAGTCCGACTTTAAGCAGCCGCGGGCGGCCAGCGACCATGAGTGCTGGAGCCGGATGGAGTGGTGTGTGGAGCATTTGCTCCAACGTGACAGGCTCCGGGAGATGGAGTCGAGTCACTGTGGACTCTATGTAAAACCCACAGCAGCACCTCTTGTAGGGCTGCACAGTGCTTCTCCCTCGTCAGAGGAGAGTACTGGGGGTCAGTTCTGGGCTGATCTTGAAGAGGGGTTTGCAGAACAGAAATCAAGTGTGCAGGGGGTGCAGGAACGTGAAAATCTACTGGACATGGTGTCCAACTTCATACAGCCAGGCCAGACTGGCCATAACCTGGAGGACACCTGACACCGGGTAACTGTATATCCCTGAATGTTCCTGTAGTAAACTCCTAAACAGCGGGGATAACAGCTTTCACCCGCACAGTGGATGAGAAGGACATGTCGCAGGACCAACAGGATGCACTGGCACTGCTTTGCAACACACGGCCATAGACAGCACCCTTACGCACCCACCAGTAGAACAAAACCGACTGGTGAAAGCTCGAAGGTCCGGTACACCAAACATGAGTCTTTCTTAGGCCATGGCCCAGACTGGCCTTCTTGGAAGATACGCAAACCTCCAACATCAACCAAACCACAAACCCAGACACCGACGCCTCAACATCAACGAAGGATTTACAAAAAGAAGTAAACCTGCCACTGGTAACTATGGAGGTAGGTGGGTCTGGTTCCCTACAAATTGCAAGGAGCATGGAGGTTGGGGGGAGATTACTCTCCTTTCTGGATGCATGGAGTATGTTAACTACCGATACTTATATTTTAAGCAGTATCCAGGGATATACAATAGAATTTATACACAAGTACAGCCCTCCAGTTCAACATATACCGAACCGAATGTTCGTACTTTCCGGTAAAGAAAAATCAGAAGCGCATGCTGAACTGGAGCGGCTTTACGCAAAAGGGGTAATTGAAAAATCCCAACACGAACCGCTAGAATTCGTGTCCAATATCTTTACCAAAAACAAAAAAGATGTTGGTTGTCGCATCATCATAGATCTGACAAAATTGAATACATTTGTACAATATATTCATTTAAAAATGGAAACCTTTGTTACTGCTAAACAATTGATTTCCAAAGGTTACTTCATGGCTAGCATCGATTAAAACATACTTACTATTCAGTGCCTATACGAGGTGACCACAGATGTTACTTAAAATTCAACTGGATGGGACAGAACTGGCAGTATAGAGCGCTGCCAAATGAGTTAACATCAGCCCCCAGGCTGTTCACTAACATTTTGAAACCAGTCCTAGCGTTTCTACGGAAACGAAAACACATGGTCATGGCATATCTAGATGACATACTTATTGTGGGCAAAACTTTGGAATTGGCCAAACAAACTGTAACAGCCACAAAACAGTTATTTGAAAAACTGGGGTTTATTATCCATCCAGTTAAATCTAAATTAACGCCTTCCACTACTATGGACTATTTGGGGTTCACCATTGACTCAGTTCACATGTCCGTGACTTTGCCAAAGGGAAAGGCTATAGACTTAATAGAGGCTTGCAATAACCTCATTGACATTAGTAACCGTCCATCAGATTGGTAGCAAAAGTAATTGGCAAAATGGTGGCTGCTTTTCCAGCCACACAATTTGGACCTTTACATTACCAAAATTTACAGAGAGCAAAAATACAAGCACTCAAAATCAATGCTGGTCATTTTGACAGACCAATGAAGCTACCAATCAAAGCTATAATGGAACTAAAATGGTGAATAGATAACATTTGGCTTTGTTTCAATCCAATCATTATCAGCAACCCTTCTATGGTGCTACAAACTGATGCCAGTGCACTTGGTTGGGGTGCCACCAATTCCATCTCCAGCTGTGGAGGTAGATGGACTGCTCAGGAGGCATCATTATTACTAACACTGGGCATAAACTACCTGGAAATGTTGGGTGCATTCCATGGCCTAAAGTCATATGGTACTGGGTCATATCACCAGCATGTTAGACTACAGATTGACAATACCACCGTGGTAGCATATATCAACCACATGGGTGGAAACAAATCGACATCATGTGACAATCTGGCTAATACAATTTGGCAGTGGTGTATCCAGAGAGATATTTGGATATCAGCTACTTACCTACCAGGTAAACTAAATTTAGTGGCAGACACCAGGTCACGCAAATTTAATGAAAACACCGAATGGATGTTGAATAAAAAGTATTTGCTGATATTACAGCACGATATGGAACACCAGATATCGATCTATTCGCATCCAGGCTTAATCACCAGTTATCAAACTATGTTTCGTGGGAACCAGACTCTGGGGCAGCGGCGACAGATGCATTTTCGCTGCATTGGGGGGGAAATTGTTTATTTATGCATTCCCTCCTTTCTGCCTCATCAGTCGGGTATTAAGGAAAATACAGCAAGACTCTGCGTCTGGTATTTTGGTAGTACCCGATTGGCCTACTCAACCATGGTTCCCAGTGATACTGAACATGGTATTAGAACCATGTATCACCATCCCGAATATACCAGACTTATTGGTTCATCCCGTAACAAGGGATAGCCACCCATGCCATAACTATTTGAATTTATTAATTTGTAGAGTTTAAAATTACCACTACAGCTGGGACTGACGGACCGAACAGTGAACATGATTTCAGCGGGCCACAGACAGTCCACCAAAAAACTGACATAGACTGACATTAAAAACAGTCATGCTAATGGCATTGGTCACGGCACAAAGGATACAGTCATTACATAAATTAAGACTGGACAACATGACTTCTTCATCTGAAAATATTACGTTTCATATTTATGAATTAGTAAAGCAGAACAGACAGGGATCAGCAGGCCTCAATATAGAATTTAGGTCTTACCCAACAGATGATCGTCTATGTATAGTAAGACATTTGTCGTTATACATGGAGAACACGAAAATCATCAGAGGCAATGAGAAGGCACTTTTAGTCAGCCATAAGCAACCACACAAAAGAGTGACGGTCCAGACCATCTCAAGATGGCTGAAACAGGTTCTAATACAGGCTGGGATGGATACAAATATTTTAAATCTCATTCCACCAGGGCTGCAGCTACATCGGCAGCTATGCAGTTGGATGTACCAATGGACCAAATCCTCAAGGCAGCAGGATGGTCAGGGGAAAAACATTCCAACTATTTTATCATAAACCAGTCATTAAACCTGGAACATTTGCAGAAACAATTTAAGTTCTGTAATTTAATTACCCCATAAATAGGGGCTATAATTTGTGTTAATCAATTCATGGATTTCAATGTAGGATTCATGTCTAAAATATGTTGACACAATTCCTCCTACAGTCATTAAGGCAGATGTGATGCATGGACTCGTTTCCACGGCATGAAATCACAGAGCTTTGAAATCTTCACGTAGTCACTCACGTGACTCCGAAGTAAAATAGTAAGATTAAACGAGAACTTACCAGTTCGAAGTTTGATCATTATTTTATGAGGAGTACGTTGAGGGTATACGTGCCCTCCGCTCCCACCCATGATCATATACTCAACTGGTATTTCTTCTCTAATCTTACTATGTTTAAGTCATTACAGTTATCTGTGATTTCACACCGCTGCTTTGAAGAATGACACGCATGTGTCCTGGCGGGGTTCTTCACGTATTCCCTCAACGTACTCCTCATAAAATAACGATCAAACTTCGAACTGGTAAGTTCTCGTTTAATCTTACTATTTGCTAGCAACATCCTGATCCCAGTTAAAACAATGGGATATGCATGGTTTCGATCAGCTTCAAGGATACTCAAATTCAATGTCATCCATACAATGATACACGCTTCATTCTTCCACCACTTTGAACGCTCACTGTCTCCATCATCAAATACTAAGGATGTAGTGTGTGCAACGTAGAAAATGCATTCCAATTCACCTCTGCTTCTTTGACAAGGCCTCCCAAACTCATCACCACCTAAAAGGCAGCAGGCGGAAGAGAATGTCACCACTCACAAATTAATCTCCACGTCACACACAATTCTTATTTGGAAGTATATTGCTTTTCATTTCATCATTCCTTGGTCAAAATCTTGGAATTCCTTTCCATAAGATTATCTACACCAGCAATAAGTGGTTCAAGGTGGCCCACAAACATATTTTAATTGTAACCTTTGGAAAAATGCCAAAAGCTCGAGGAGAATGCTTTAATCAAAAAGAGCAATGTTCGTAATAATGTGTAAAAATATATAAAAACTTACCAAATTTACCTGTTTTAAAAAAAAGATTAAACGTATTTCTATAAACAACAGGTATTGTCACTAACTTCCTAAAACCAATCTGTCATCTCCAAAATGTTAATTTTATGCATGAATATTAGCTGATTCTCAAAGCCCTTCAGACAAAATATAAAATTCACCCAATTGGGTGCACTGGCAGCAGCGGCTCATCGGCATTCCCCTTTTGTTTGTGTTTTTTGTGTTGTTTATTTCGTTTGGTTAGTCTAGTTTTTGGTTCTTAGTTTGTGTTTTGGGGGGGGGGGGGGTTGAAACGGGTTTTGCAGTCTCTCCCTGTGAGGGAATGCGACTTTTTTTTGTCATATTCCCCTTCTCTGCCTCTGCCTGCGCTGAGGCCTAAATGGAGCTGGCGACCTCGAGGCTCCGGAGGCAGAGCCCGTCAGGACTCGCCCTGAGCTCGCTCCCGTGAGGGCGGTCCGGCTCAGGGCTGGAACAGTGCTCCCGTGAGAGGTTGTCGGGGCGGCCTGGCCCGAGGGAGAAGCGACGCCCAAGTCGGGGCGGCCTGGCCAGAGGGAGAAGCGACGCCCAAGTCGGGGCAGCCCGGCCAGAGGGAGAAGCGACGCCCAAGTCGGGGCAGCCCGGCCAGAGGGAGAAGCGACGCCCAAGTCGGGGCAGCCCGGCCAGAGGGAGAAGCGACGCCCAAGTCGGGGCAGCCCGGCCAGAGGGAGAAGCGACGCCCAAGTCGGGGCAGCCCGGCTAGAGGGAGAAGCGACGCCCAAGTCGGGGCGGCCCGGCCAGAGGGAGAAGCGACGCCCAAGTCGGGGCAGCCCGGCCAGAGGGAGAAGCGACGCCCAAGTCGGGGCAGCCCGGCTAGAGGGAGAAGCGACGCCCAAGTCGGGGCGGCCCTGCCCGGGGAAGAAGCGACGCCCATGTCGGGGCGGCTCGGCCCGGTGGAGGTTCGGCGCCCATGTCGGGGCAGCCCAGCCCGAGGCTGAAGACGGTACGGTACTCACGTGAGGGTGGCTGGGACGGTGTTCTGGCGGTGGTGGCCTGAGTCCAGGGTTCGGCCGCGGGCCAGCGGCTGCGTCTGCAGGACTGGTGGGCGGCAGCTTCAACCACCCCGGGCCGCGGTGTTTGAGCCGCGGGACTAATTGTAAGATCGCCCGGGGGGTATTGCCTCAGCGCAGACGGAAGAAGAGGAGGGAAGAGACTGCAGACCTAAGACTTTTGCCTCCATCACAGTGAGGAGATGTGGGGTGGACTCACTGTGGTGGATGTTAATATGTTTTATTGTTGTTTTTATTGTCTTATATATGACTGCTGCAATTTCGTTCAGACTTTGGTGTGAATGACAATAAAGTCTGTCTGTCTGTCTGTCTGTCTGTCTGTCTGTCTGTCTGTCTGTCTGTCTGTCTGTCTGTCTATTTATCTATCTATCTATCTATCTATCTATCTATCTATCTATCTATCTATCTATCTATCTATCTATCAAGTTTTACAGCATATTTACGTTTTGCATTCTTTCAATAGACAATGAGGAATTTCAATAGGTTAGGTGTAATTAATGCACAACCAAGATTACTTTTATAATGAGGTGACTTTATTTATTATCTTTGAATTTGGCAATTAAATTATTTTCATTTCATTATATTAATTACAACCATTGGTATATGTGGCAAACCTGTTTTCAGAAACTAAATGTAATGTTTGAATTCACTATGACACATGGGATACCTCTCTTCTATTTGAATTATTTTTTTCCCCTTTAAGACTTACTTGCATTGTTCAATAACTGATGTTAGAACCCGTTTCTTGTGTTCCTGCTGCACAGCTTTCCAATCAATTTCGTAGTTACTTTTCACTTTGCTTGCAAAGGTAATTGCAAGTGTAACACCTGTTGGTGTGTCAAAAGACACAACTTTAAACAGGGCAGCACCTTCATTTTGAAACAAGTCTGGAAAGAAAATATCAGATGCGGGAATACTTTTTAATATTTGTACAGCAAAATAAATACTTTATCCCACATTATAATTCCAGAACATATAATTTAAAAAAAGCTTTGAAAGGAACAGATAATGACAAACATGCTTTGGAGCAAATAACCTCTGTCAGGGTTGTTGATCAACGTCTACAGCTTGGCGTTCAGCACAATCTTCTCCAAACTTTTTATCAATCTCAGAGAAGTCTCAGAAGCGGATCACAATCAGTACGAATTAGCAACACTGCTTCCTCCTTGATAATCATCATCAACACGCAGGAGCACCTCAAGGTTGTGCGTTAGTCCCCTGCTCTACTCTCTATACTCATGATTGTGTAGCCAGTCACAGCCGAAACACCATCTTTACATTCACTGACAATATCGCTGTCATTGCATGTGATACAACGGTAATGATGAGTACAAAAGAGAGATTCTGACTAAATGGTGCTAGAACAATAATCTTGGTCTCAAATTTAGCAAGACTAAGGAGCTGATTGATGACCAACAACAGGATGGGTAAGCCAAGTATCCAAGGACAAGTCTTCATTGATGGTAAGGGGGTGGAGAGAGACAATATCTTCAAGTTCCTAAGCATGCAAATCTCTGAATACGTCCCGGGCCAAGCAGATTGATCCAAACACTAACAAAGCTCATCAATGCCTCTACTACCTTTAAAGATTGAGGGAATTTGGTATGTCAACAAATATTCTATTAAACTTTTACACATGTGTGGCAAGTAGTGTACTGGCCCACTGTGTCACCACCTGGTTTGATAACTTGAATGCCCAGGAGCTAAATAAATTAGAGAATGGTAGACATTGTCTGGTCCATCACATGTACTGACCTTCACAACATTGGGATCTATAGGAGACGTTGCCTCAAAAACTCAGCCAACATTAAAGACCCACATGACCCTGGCCAATTCACTCCACCCATCGGGAAATCTGGAAGGAGGTTCAGGTACCTAAAAATTGTTTTTAAGACTAGACAGGTTCATGAATAGCAACAATCAGAAACATAGAAAATAGGTGCAGGAGTAGGCCAGTCGACCATTCGAGCCAGCAACGCCATTTAATATGATCATGGCTGATCATCCAAAATCAGTACCCCGTTCCTGCTTTTTTCACATATCCCTTGATTCCATTAGCAAAGCAAATCAGGCTCTTGAACACAACACAACACTAACATCAGCAGCAATGAACTTCAATGGACTGTGTCTTTGGTTGCATGACAGACTATGTTTTTGGCACCAGTATTACAGTTATTGATTTATTGATTACTTTATTATATTTATCTGTGTGTTTTGTATGCCATAATTATCTTAATATTTTACCTATTTTACAGCTGGTTTAAATTTCTTTCAAAGTATACAATCAATAAGCATATCACAATAAACAGATCATTTTTGGAGTCTTTTCAGAAAGGGAATTGGCACATATTTAATCCATTTTTTTCCATGGATAATTTATATCCATTATCATCATATTGCTCTGTACTGTATAATACGAATGCTGTGTTTGTTTTTAAACACCCACCTCTTTCATCACTTTCTATATCTAACTTCCCCCTATATTGAACTGAATATAATTATTTTGCTCTTCCTCTGAATCTTCTTCAGAGCTTATATAATACAAAATGTGCAAGGCAATTAAAACTTGACACAATATTCAGAAATAAAATGTCCTGACCCGAAACGATGTTTGTCCATTTCCCTCTACGGATGCTGCCAGACCACTGAATTCCTCCAGCAGCAATTCTCAGCGCACAATCACCATAAATTCTGAATGAAGCTGCTGAAACGTTGAGAGTTTGAGAATAGTAAAATTCTATTTGCCCTCCAATTCCCAGCAAATTACCAGTCCCTGCAAACCCATACTGTCCCTGCCTGCTTCAATGTCTCCACTATTGTCCCTTTGCCCAAAAAGGCAAGGATTACTGGTCTTAAAGACTATAGGCCTGTCGCACTGACCTCTGTAGTCATGAAGACCCTTGAAAGGCTTCTGCTGGCCAAGCTGAAAAATATCATACACTGAGCCATATACTTCAAATCACAGATAAATTGTTCAACAGGTTAATCAGGATTTTAAATATATGGCTCAGCGATGCCGCTTCGGGGATATGTCTAATGAGTTAATTCGAGACAAACTTGTCAGTGGCATGACTGATCAAAAGCTAAAGACTGAGCTACTACGGAATGCTGACCTAACCCTTGAACAAGCTGTGCATGCCTGCCGCACGTTCAACCCCAAGAAATGCAAGTTCCGCGTTTCAGAGGTCACCTATGTTGGACACTTATTCACTCGCGATGGTCTGAAGCCAGACCCGAAGAAAACTGCAGCCATCAGAGAAATGCCTGCACCTGTCGTCGTGCTCAGCCTACAATGATTTCTGGGTATGGTGAACTATCTGGGGAAGTTCATACCAAATCTCAGTGAACTCAGTTCACCACTGAGACAGCTCACCCGCAAGGACACTGAATGGACCTGGCACCAGCAACACCTACAGGTATTTGACTTTTTAAAACTACAGCTGGCCAGCGCTCCTACCCTGACATGCTTCAATCTGAAGCGACCTGTCACGATAACCTGTGATGCCTCACAATACGGTTTGGATGCAGCCTGCCTTCAAACATCTGCCAAAGGGATTCTACTACCTGTATCGTATGCCTCCCACACCATGACAGACACCGAACAGCGCTATGCCCATATCAAGAAAGAGCTGCTAACTGCTTGCTCAAAATTTAAGGATTTCATCTTTGGGAACACTTTCACAGTTGAAACCAATCACCAACCACTTGTAACCATCCTGAACAAACCTATCCATGCAGCACCTGCACGCTTGCAGTGCATGATGATGTGGCTCCAGCGGTTCGACTTCAGAATCCTTTACAAAAAAGGAAAGGACATGCTCGTTGCTGGCACTCTCTCTCGTGCACCACATGCATCTGGTGAACGACATCCTTATGAATGTGATGAGCTCACGGTTCTCAAGGTTGACTTAATTCCCATGGAATGCCTGCGTCACCTGGCTGAACTTCTTATTAACAATTTAGAAACCATTATGAACGATATTATTGTCTTTGTCATCAGAATTGAATAAATAACAAAACAAAATAAATTAATATCAACAATATAAGGATTTATTCATTCATTTGTCCACAACTTTCTTCCTGTGCTAAAATTTGAATTTAAACTCCTCTTCTATCATCTCTCGATTATAGGGGGTTTCAGTGTCTTCGCCCAGGAGAACTGATCCAAAACGTAGTCAAGAGCCAAGAGTGTTTTATAGTCATGTCCCAGATAGAACAATTAAATTCTTACTTGCAGCAGTGCAACAGAATATCTAAACATAGTATATGATAAACGAGAGAGAGAAAAGAAAAGTTTAGTGTGTATTGGTGTATATATACACAGATGGCTGTAGGGAAGTAGCTTTTCCTGAACCTGGACGTTAGTTTTCAGGCTCCTGTACCTTCTTCCCGATGGCAGTGGTGAAATTGATAATATGTAAGAATATGGATAATTTGGGAAATGGCTGATGGTGCTTTGGAAAATAGCTGACAGTGCCTGTGAGCAAGATCAAGCTGGCGGCGGTGACAAAACACCAGGTGCAAGAGGTCCATGTGACCTAGCTGTTGCCACAGAGTCTAGCTCTTTGCAGAAGCTCCAGGAAGATTCTGCACATCAACCACTTGCTGCCATTAAGTCTAGGTTCTGATGAACAGATGCTGAACCTAAGCCTGTGATTGGATGGAGGATTATCTGTTTACACTTAGTGTCTAGGTGCTAAAATGTTTTTGTATACAATGTTTGTAATTTTTTAACGGAGTAAGTGCTTCTTAATGTGTTTTCTTATCTGTAAGAAGTGATTGGCATGTAGGGGTAGCCTTCCCCATCGTACTTAGTGTCCCCGCCTTCGTTTAGGGGTATAAAAGTGTATGCAATTCATTTAGGTGTGTCGGTTGTCTTCCTTCTGTTCTGTTTGCACGAGGCTATTGTGGGCTCGCGTGAGTGGATCCGAGACCGTCCCTGCAGTGTATACAAATAAAGAAGGGTTTGGACTTCAGTGTTCTACTCGGTTTCTTTTACTGAACCAGACTAGGGGTAAGATTAGATCCGGACATTCACATTTAGGGGCTTGTCTGGGATCTCAAAGGATTGCTGACGTGAGTCTGCGGCCAAGGAGCTGAGTCGTCTTGGATCGCAGGAGGAGAAATAGGCGCCCCGGTGTGAGTAGTTTTTACTGGATTGGTTTTCCCTGCTCCGCTAATCCGACGACGAATCAGTCATTCGCTGACTTTGCGTGGGGTCCCGACGAGATCATTCATGGAGCTTTTTCACGGGGCGAGTTGACGCAAGATGTCACCAGAGTGAAGTGGTCGTGGTCCAGCACGAGTCTCGCACGATATAACGGGGGGTAGATAAAGAGTTCCCACGGTACTCGGCATTTCTGTTATTTGTGCGAGTGACTTGTCCGTCTCCCGAGCTTTCGCGTTAAATCTTGAATGAACATCGTGAACTACACGTGACACAAATGATGTAACTTTTTTTTCACACACTATAAATATCCTCCCTTGGTTGAATTGGCTCATTTGGAGACATGTTTTACTGTGTATGTGGGAGACACAGATGGACTGAGCACAGTACCTCGGTCTTACTGTGTGTGGGAGAGGGGGAGAAAGAGACGTACACTCACAGAGGCAGAGTCTCTCAGCCTGTGTAAGAGGGAGGGAGAGAGAGAGAGAGGCACACACAAGGTGGATGTGAAATCTCACCTGCCTGTTTCAGTGACAGACACCCGCCGCCAGTAAATGAAGACACCCCCATCTGTCTCCCCCTCCTCTCCCTCGACTCCCCCACCTTTCCCTCCCAACTCCAGTCCCGTCCCGACCCCCTGGGAAACTGAATAGAGCAATAATATAGATATAGAAACTGAAACAATATAGAAACTGAATAGAGCAACATGGCAAAAACATCTCTGACACGCTTTACCCCCTTTCTTTGAGATTTTCTGGGAGCCATCTCTGCAAGTGTTCCTGTTAAAAAGATTATCCAACAATGACAATTAGGTGGGACGTCCTCGAAGGACACATGTTCCCTTGTCGATATTGAGACCACCTTTTTTACTCACCTTCTGTCCCCTCTGTCCAGCTTCCGGGTTTACCGTTCGCAGGAGTTCCCACGCGCTATATCTCTAAAATCTGAAGTTAGGTAATGTCTAAAGGAACTGCAGACGCTGGTTAATGCTGGTTAATACGCACAGAAGGACACAAAATGTTGGTGTAACTCAGCAGGTAAGTCAGATCTGGGAAGAAAAACATAAAAAGCTGGAGTAAGTCCGCGGGTCAGGCAGCATCTCTGGAGAAAAAGAATAGGTGGCGATTCGAATCGGAACCCTTCTTCAAACAGCCTAATCGGAATTGAGTCTGAAGATGTGTCTCGTCCCGAAACATCAGCTATTTTTCTCCAGAGATGCTGCTTGACTCGCTGAGTTACTCCAGCTTTTTGTGTCTGTCTTCGGTTTAAACCAGCATGTGCAGTTCACTCCTTACACGGGTCTCTGTACAACATTGATTGGTAGCGTTCCGGACCCTGCTTCGGAAAGGCATCGATCGCTAGTCGGCGAGGATTCCGACCTGTATCTCTCAAAGAAGTACATGTGAAAAATTTCTCACGGACCATAAAAATGCGTAACCTTTCAGTAAAGTCCCTTTTAAAGTCCTTTTTAAAGATTATAGTTATTTTCTTGAATCTCATTAACATAACTCATGAATAGGTTGATGTCCATATGCAGATGCAAATCTTTATTTTTATTTATTTTTTTAATTCAATCCCACAGAAGACAATTTTTACTCACCTTCTGTCCCCTCTGTCCAGCTTCCGGGTTCACCGTTCGCAGGAGTTCCCACGGTACCCGCAAGAGTTATTACGGATATCGCACTGGCCACTACGTCCATATAATGTTGCAATGCTCAACCACAAGTGTACAAGTCACTCTTGGAGAAATTCAAACTTTCTTGAATTTTCTCCCGAGTGACCAAGATACACGATTACCTGCCGTTAGCGCTACGGTGGTCCACGGTGGTCCACGAATGCCGTACTGTTATCGCACGAGGTTCCCACGATGTTAAACTCTGGTTAACTCTTGCGTCAAGTCGCCCCGTGAAAAGGCCGCTTAAGGTTAGTAGTCTGGAGAACACTGAATTAGATTGGATTCAGTAGGGTTTGAGTCCCTGTAGGGTTAAAGTCCCCACTGAGGAAGGGTTAGAGGCCCTTGGGTGAGGGTTAGAGTCCCTGTAGGGTTAAAGTCCCCACCCAGCAGGGTTTGAGGCCCTTGGATTTGAGGTTAGAGACCCCAGGGGGATTTGAGTCCCCGCTCGGTATTGGGGTACCGATTGGCAGGGTACTTTCAAAGACAATACTGGCATGGTACAGTACTAAGCGGAGTAAGTACTGATGCTCATCGTTGAGGTGAGATTGACAGAGACACTTTAAAAATCAGCGTTGGGAGCCAGCATTAAGGAGGAAGTGCTGAACACCAGTACCTTGCAGAGAAGTGGGGTTAGAGTTAACCCTCTGGGCTGGAGTTCCAGCTTCCGAGTCCCTGGTGGTACTGGGATTAGTACCAAGGTAAATTGGCATTATTACTGTAAAAATTAATACTGGGGTTTGATATAAAGGTGCATAATATTCTTGGATTGTGATCTAAATTTTGATTCTAAGTTTTGCTAAATTGGAAGTATTCATATTGAATGCTTTTGCTTAATACTGTGTAATTACTTCTGTATTATAGTTGTCTGTTTTTGCTTAAGAATAAAACGTAAGCCAAAAGCACGGAGCCAGTCCTAGGAGAATTATCGCCTTCCTCCTAGAACTGAATACGAAAATTCTGAAAGTGATTCGGACCCCGGTGACAATGACACTGAGCCAGAGGCAGAGGCAGAAAAGATATTTGAGCGACGATCCGCTCGCCGCCAATTCCCGGTTAGAGAAATGCCTAACTCCGCATTCAATCTAGCAAATGCAATTGGTGCTGGTAATAACCAAACGGTAGGTGTATATTTTCCGTGGAAACCGAATGAAATGATGGCCATACTGAGTCGTATGCCTGATAGGAAAAAGTCCCCCGCTTCGTTCATAGATTATTTCCGAACTACCATACGAGTGTACCACGCAGATTCAAGTGATTTGTGGGCTCCAGTGCAGCAAGTTTTGACCCCGGTAGAACATGCAAGATTCTTGGTTACTCTAGGATCAACTCACGATCCCCAACTACCCTGCTTGCTCAGAGCACGGCACGAAAGGAGGCAATTCTAGCTACCCTTACTACCACTCTGCAGAAGCCCATAGATCTTTCTAAGATTTTGGATACTAGACCCCGGAGAGGAGAGGGAGGAGAAGAATTGTTAGGAAGATTTTCGGAGATATATATGGATCAATCGGGAGATGTGAACTTTCGAAACGGTGCAAATTCACCCCTGTATTGCGCTATCTTGACTAACTGTCTGCCCACCGTTGTTGCCGAAGCAAATAAAACAAATAATATGGACTGGTCAGAGAATAGTCCGAGTCAAATGGCCCATTTAGGTATCATTGGAAAGATACCAAGAAATCAGAAAGTCAACCCCCGGCTAACGTAAAGACTGAATATGTCGTAAAAAGAGAAATTCTGAAAGCTGTCCCAGATACTACCAGTCACGCAGTCACGATGTTATGTTCCAGATTGGGCGGAGAGACCAAATCGCGGACACAGAAGTCCTCTTGATGGACTATATGCCCCCTAGTTACAGCGAACCCTATGCACCCCCAAGGCCATATTTTAGAGTGATCAGAGCAACGGAAATGGACTGTTGCTTCACCTGTGGTGGATTAGGTCACTGGAGCAGGCATTGTCTGATGAAAAGACAGGAAGGAGGGGGCTACCGACAAGAGCAAAGGGGAGATTGGCAGGGAACGGAGGACAACGGAGGCAGACAACCTTCTACCAGAATAATCCGTTTTCCCACTGACTGGCCAATTTAATGGTGAACGGGTGTAACACTGATGAGGAACCTGTTTTATCATTGCTAGTCGCTGGAAGAGAATGCAGCTTTTTAGTGGATACAGGGGCATCCATGTCATCTATTCAGTCCATTTATAATTTTCCCAAAACTCTGGTAAAACTCAGAGACTGTCCGGATTCCAAGGGCAGGTATGCAAATACCCCATCTCTATGCCAGTTGAAGTAACATACCAAGGCGAGACGGTGCAGCATTCATTTGTCATTACCACAGGTCTGGATTGTAACCTGCTAACTCGGGATTTGCTGTGTGCATTCCAGCTGAAAAATGAGTGTGGAGATAACGGTATAACCATAACTCCCTGGGTTTTAAATGTTACATGTCAGTAACACCCCAATGATGGTCTTTAGATCTAGAAGATGAGTCTCCACTCCATATCACACTAGCATATGACCGAAGTGGCAAAGATAAAGAGCTGGAAAACATTTTCAAGTCCCGTGTGGGAACTAGATGGGATGTAACTCTTTTGGTATTAGTGACTGAACCACAGGGAATAGCAGAGTATGCTGCAATACCTCAGGAATTGCAGAGGCAGGCTTCTGAAGTCGCATATAACAAAGAAAGCGAACTTCCCATCTCATGCAAAGGATTTAGGAATTATAGTTCAGTGAGCAATCAGTATGGTGAATTCCAGCATGAGCCAAAGAACAAGAATTGCCTAATAATTGTACTGTTCAGTTTTATCAGCCACCTAGGACGGTTACTACGCAGTTGTGTCATCATCTGGGGAGCGAGGTATACGAGTATGTGGACCCACAGATGTGGGCAGAAGATCCTACTCAGGTTGGATGTTCAGATTGATCCATCCAGGTAGCTCTCCAGATAAATGTAACACTGCCTTCCATACAACAGTACCCGCTGAAGCAACAGGCAATACCCAGCATTGACAAGCTAATTCAGGGATTACTGGAGCAGGGCATTCTAGTTAAATGTCAATCATCTTGCAACACACCGATCCTCGCAATACCCAAAGCAGGGAAGCCAAATCAGTCAGAGTTAAACCGATCTGTGAATTCCCTGCACCACAGGAGGCAAAGCAAATGAGAGAGGCTCGGCATGGTGAACTATTGTCGACGGTGGATACCCAACATTGCTCTGGACCCAAAAAAGCTGACGCCATACACTAGTATGGAGGGCGGGTTTTGATTGTCTGAGGAAGCCCACAGCTTTTGAAAATTTAAAGAAGTTTTTGTTACAGGCACCAGCATTAGGAAGGCCACTCTATGATCGAGAATTCCAACTATACTTACAATCCTTTCTGATTGCTCAACTGCAGTATTGACTTCAGAAACATGGAGACAAACATCGACCAGTGGCCTACTATTCTTCAAAGTTTGATCCTGTAGCAGTTCTTGTTGAGGTAGGAGTTGATGTGCGCCATAACCAACCTCTCAAAGCACTTCATCACCACAGACGTTAGTGCCACTGTCGATAGTCATTGAGGCACTTCATCTTACTCTTCTTGGGCAGCCGTATTATTGATGCCCTCATAAAGCAGGTGGGAACCTCAGACCTCAAAAGTGATTGGTTAAAAAATGTCGGCAAAAACTCCCGCCAGTTGGTCTGCACAAGTCTTGAGAACTCGACCGGGTATACCATCAGGTCCAGGAGCTTTCCAGGGGTTCACCCGCCTGAAGGATCTTCTGACGTCGGCCTCTGTGACTGTGACTGTAATACCGTCAGGGCAAATGGGTGCTCGGGAAGGCACATCAGTGCCCAAGCAGCTGCGGCTCGCTTGCAGTCCGTCTGTCTTTTTCTTTTTTTGGGTTTCTTTTGTCTTGTTGGACGTATGTTTTAGTTTATTTTTAGTTGTGTATGTGTGGGGGGTGGGGGAAACATTTTTTAGTCTCTTCCTTCGGGGGTATGCAACCTTTTCTTTGTTGTATCTCCGTCTTCGTCTGCGCTGAGGCCTAATCGCGGAGCTGGCGGCCTCCAACTGGGGCCGACCTCGAAGCTCCGGAGGCAGAGCTAGGACTCACCATCGCGAAGCTGGCCGACTTCGGGGCTGTGGTGGCGATACAACTTTGGAGCCTTCGGCCACGGGTCCAGTGGACGACAACATCAGGAGCTCGCAGGTCCCAGGTTGGTGACCGATTCTCCGGAGCTCCCGCAACAACAGCTTCGTCCGCTGGACTGGAGGGTGGCAGGTTCGTCCGCGGAGTTTGAACCGGCCCATTAGCGGAGCTCAGATTCGGCCACGGGACTTACCATCACCTGCACGGGGGGCCAACATCGAAAGCCTGGATCGCCTCAACGCAGAAGGAGAACAACGAAGGAAGAGGCAAGGACTTTAAGACTTTTGCCTTCCATAACAGTGAGGAGGTGCCTGGTAAACTCACTGTGGTGGATGTTAAACTGTGTTCATTGTGTGTTCTGTTATTTTATTCTCTGTCATGATTGCAAGGTACATAATTTTGTTCAAACTAAAAGTTTGAATGACAATAAAGGATACTTTATACCTATTGAACTGTGCGTAGAATGCATTGAACTTGTCAGGGATTGATGCTGGAAGGAATCCAGAGATAACCACCCTAGAAGTCCTGCTTTTCAGTCTTCTTCATAAGACTGGATAGACTCGGCTTGTACTCGCTAGAATTTAGAAGATTGAGGGGGGATCTTATCGAAACGTACAAAATTCTTCAGGGGTTGGACAGGCTATATGCAGGAAGATTGTTCCCGAAGTCCAGAACAAGGGGTCACAGTTTAAGGATAAAGACGAAATCTTTTAGGACTGAGATGAGAAAAACATTTTTTACAGTGGTGAATCTCTGGAATTCTCTGCCACAGAATGTAGTTGAGGCCAGTTCATTGGCTATATTTAAGAGGGAGTTAGATGTGGCCCTTGTGGCTAAAGGGATCAGGGGGTATGGAGAGAAAGCAGGTACAGGATATTGAGTTGGATGATCAGCCATGATCATATTGAATGGCGGTGCAGGCTCGAAGGGCTGAATAGCCTACTCCTGCACCTATTTTCTATGTTTCTATAACTCTCTAAACTCGCTTTGCAGAACCTCCTTCCTCTTCTTCCCGATGTCATTTATGCCTATGAGCACAACTACTGCCGGCTGTTCACCTTCCCTCTCGAGGATGTTCTGAATTCGGTTTGTGATATCTTGAACCCTGGCACCAGGGAGGCAACTGACCATCCTCGAGTCTTGCCTGCCGCCACAGAATCTCCAGTCTGCACCTCGGACAATGGAGTGACCCACCACCATAGCTCTGCCCGACATCGGTCTCGCCAGTCGAGTCTCATCGCTAGGATTGGAGCCACCAACCTGTCGCCCCTCGTACTGGAAGCGCCGTCTCCCTCGACAGCCCCAAGAGGCCTTACCTGTTTGCATTAGGCACAGCCACCTGGGTCTCCTGCACTCCAAGTTTACTCCCCTATAGATGACATAATTGAAACAAATCTAATTGTGGGGGACTGATAAATAGATGAGAGGATGCAAGCAGGAGACATATGTTCGGAATAGGATCAACCATTATAGTAATTATTATCTTCTGTATTAAATGCATCTTATAATCTTATAATCTGATTTGTATTTAAATGTAATTTGTTAGTGTGGCCGTTCCCAGGTTACAGGCCATTTGGTCACAGACCACATGCTTTTTCGTTAGGACACCTTCCTTAGCTCTTCTATAACACAAAGGGCTCAGCGTTTCCGACTGACAACTGTTTATATTAGTCTAAGATAGCAAGGTGTCTCAGGATGTGTGAGCTAGTTTTTAGCTACGTTTAATTATACTCATGTTGGGATAAGAGGAAAGATAGATGAGAAGGGTAAAGTTGGTTGGGTGAGGAGTATGTGACCTTTGTATGTTGGATTTCTTATGTTTATAAAAACTAAGGTGACTAAGGCTTTAAGAAAGAGATGGTGGGCTGGAAATGTAACAATCCTTTGAATAATGTTGTCAGTGTGATGGCAAAGTCGTAAAGAGGCCCAAGGATGAAGCTGGAATGCCAGCCCCTAGAGATAACAAGAAAGGGGGAGGGAGTGTAAGATGGCCAAGAGACAATTATCGTTTGTCAAGTGAGACATTTTTATGACTCTTGCTGTTCTGGAAGATAGGAGATGTGAGTTTGTAAAGACAGAATAAATTTCTATTTTAAAGTGTACAATGTAAGACAACGTTAGTTTAAATATGATTTATAAAGAAGGTCATCTGGGAAATATATATTGTATTTTAATTAGGGAAATATATATTGTATTTTCATTTTACATTAGATCTTTGTGTTTGGATCTGTAGTTTAAGAAGTTACATTATTTCCCAAGATGTATAGGTTTAATGGGAACAATGTCTTGTATATATAAATTGGGCGACCACTGTATCATATGTATCTTATTTTGAGGAGAGATGTCTGAGAATTGAGACCACTTTCCTTTGGTTTCACGTGGTTAAAATAAAGCAATTCAGAACAAAGGAAGGAAAAGCCACGAGGCTAGCAAGGGGCCATAAAGGGGAGTCATGTGACTTATGACTGTTGCAAATGTGGAAATGTACTGGGAAAGAGGGGATAAGTGGGAGCAAGTGATTGGCTGGTAATAAGGGAATGTTAGTAAATGATTGGATATGGAAATGTAACAGGGGTGGGGCATGCTGATTTGAAAATGGTATAAAAAGCGATGATCCTTTGTCTTGAGCGGGAGAGAGCTCCACGTGATTTGATCCGTGGGGAACTAACTCTTATTTGCAAATAAAAGTTTAAACTACTTGAAGAATTTTCCACGTGATCTGAATTAATTTGAGCATTGAAAACCACAACATAATTGGTGCAGCGAGCTGGGTCGGTAAGAGACCATTAATTTAAAGACAGACAGCAGCGCTTCCCAGCCTCTCTGTGGTTCCAAGGGATAACATGGAAAAAAGAGGCCACTATACAAAGTATGCGGTTTTCCGCTTCATTTGGACTAATAACCTGTTGTTCCTGGGAAGCCATTGAGGACACAGAAGTGCCTAGGTAGTTAGAAGGTCTCTCCGACCCAAGAATCTGGCACTAAATTGTCTAGGAGACGTGGAGGATTGCTCGAGAAGTCAGCGTAATAGGGTAAGTAGAAAATAGTTAAGCTAAGTAGTATTTTGCACAGAATGTATATAAGACTTTACAGATACCACCTGTTGAAAAGAGTGCAGGTTTGTTTAGGTAAGGAAGGAATCCCAAGGCATGTGTGGATTAGATCGTTGAGAAGGGTGCGATATCCATGTAGAAGTTAGTTTGCGGATTAGATCGTTGAGAAGATCCGTGTATAGACTGGTGGATTAGACTGTTGAGAAGAGGGCAGTGTCCACATATGGCAGTTATTATCCTGTGGCGACCATTCTTTGAGAAGAAAAGGGAATTTGATCAGACAGGATATTATGTATTTATGTGAAATCAGGGGTTAATTAGGTAGTGTAAAAGTGTAAAATGTTAAGGGCTAGGGCAGAGAAAGAAAGAGCTGAGAAGAAGAGCTCAGAGAAGAAGTATTGAGTTTAAATTTAAACGAGAATAGTAAGTTATAAACTTACCTAAAGTTTGGAAGGTAGAACTGACCAGTAGGGGGCAAATGGAAAGAAAGGAAAGGAACATGGAATGAAGAACTGTTAAAGAGGTAAGAAGAAAAAAAAAAGGAAAGAAAGGGAGAGAGAGAAATGAAGGAGAATTCAGTGGTGAAATAAGAAGTGGAAGTGCTCCCAGTTTTGGAGATTAAAGAAGATGGGAAAAGGGAGTTTGTTGCAGAAGAATGCAGAGAAACAATATTGAATCCATTAGGTAGAGTTAAATGGCACAGAGCAACAGAGAAGTAATGCGGGAGATAAAGTAAAGAGGAAGGAAGAGCGTAAAAATCATGATTGCTAAAGGATAGAAACTGTGTAAGAAATGAAACTTGCCTGCGACCGCTCTGTACAGAGACAAAGAAGAAAATGTGCTCTGTCTGAGGCTTGAAGGGAGTGGTGTGTGGCCAGAAGTTGAGTGACTAGGAGTCTGATTGGTTGTGATCTTAGTGGGGTGTGGTTAGAATTCGAGTGACTGTGAGTCTGACTAATCAGGAGCTGAATCAATGTCCAATCACTGCGTTCAGGAACCTGACTGATAGGGGATTAGAGCATCCTACTTTAACTTTTAAAAAGGAAGATAAGAATTATAAACGTGTTTTGAAACTTTAATATGTGTAGAAAATTGCTTAATTTCTTTGAAGTAAGAATGGAATGAATGTGATTTGTGTGAAAAAAACGGTTTTTGAATGAATTCAGTTCATATATGTGTTTGTGTTTGTGTTCTTTGTGCGTTAGAAGCCATATGTTGTAAGGGTAGGTATGAATGTTCTTTAAGAAACTAAGCGGGGGAGGTGAATTAGTGCACAACTACTTTGCTGTAAGGGATGTTTATTGCCTTCTTTCTTCTTAATTGAAAAGGGGAAAGTTTGAAAATGTAGGTTGCTTAGTTTTTCTGATGTTTCTTTTATATTTCTTTTCAGTAAGTTAATTTGGAAAATTGTTACTCGTATGTATTTAAACTAGGAATTGGAATTTGGGAATAGTAGCGAGAATGGTTTGAAAAAATTGGAAATAAGTTAATTGCTGAAAAAGCAAGCAGCTTTTATGGTTTGCTTAGATAAACATTCTGGTTGGAGAAGGGTAATAAATCAATGGAGAAAAGGGGAGTTGGCAGACAATGAGTTAAAGGGGTATGATGCTAAAACCACTGGATATTTCTGGGAAATAACACCTTTGATCACCCCTGTTTGACAGAAAAAGTGAAAGTTTTATGGTTTATTTTAATGTTGTATTTTACCTGTTTTCAAGATGCAAACAATTGATAAATTGCACAAAGAAAGATCATACAATAAGTAAGGTAACTGCAGTTCGATTGCTCAATAAAACGTTCCCTGTATCTAAAGAAAGCACAGAGAAATGAGGAGAAAGAAAATAAATTGATGAGGAAGTGGCCCAAGGAAGGCACTGTCAAGATAAATGTGTGATAAGATGGAAGTGTTAATTATGAATTATATGCTACAGATAAGTTGGAAAGGTGGGAAAGGAGGAGAGGGGAGGAATTAGATGTACTTAAGCAGTTTAGAGAAAAAGGAGAGCAGGCAGTGAGGAGATAACAGAAGTAGGAGACGACAGGTGTGAAAGTATTAAACCAGGAGAAGTCAGTGGAAGATTTTAAAAGGAAGGTGGATGAATCTGCAAAGGAGGCTAGAATATCTGAGATGTTATATGTTAAGTGGCTTGCAAAAGTATTCATACCCCTTGAACTTTTCCACATTTTGTCACGTTACAACCACAAACATAAATGTATTTTATTGGGATTTTATGTGATAGACCAACACAAAGTGGCGCATAATTGTGAAGTGGAAGGAAAATGATACATGGTTTTCAATTTTTTTTACAAATAAAAAACTGAAAAGTGTGGCGTGCAAAAGTATTCAGCCCCCTTTACTCTGATACCCCTAAAAAAAATCCAGTGCAACAAATTGCCTTCAGAAGTCACCTAATTAGTAAATAGAGTCCACTTGTGTGTAATCTAATCTCAGTATAAATAAGTTCTGCGAAGGCCTCAGAGGTTTGTTAGAGAACATTAGTGAACAAACAGCATCATGAAGCCCAAGGAACACACCAGACAGGTCAGGGATAAAGTTGTGGAGAAGTTTAAAGCAGGGTTAGGTTATAAAAAAATATCCCAAGCTTTGAACATCTCACAGAGCACTGTTCAATCCATCATCCGAAAATGGAATGAGTATGGCACAACTGCAAACCTACCAAGACATGGCCGTCCACCTAAACTGACAGGCCGGGCAAGGAGAGCATTGATCAGAGAAGCAGCCATGGTAACTCTGGAGGAGCTGCAGAGATCCACAGCTCAGGTGGGAGAATCTGTTCACAGGACAACTATTAGTCGTACACTCCATAAATCGGGCCTTTATGAAAGAAGGCGAGAAGAAAGCCATTGTTGAAAAAAAGCCATAAGAAGTCCCGTTTGCAGTTTGCCACAAGCCATGTGGGGGGGACAGCAAACATGTGGAGGAAGGTGCTCTGGTCAGATGAGACCAAAATTGAAGTTTTTGGCCTAAATACAAAACGTTATGTGTGGCGGAAAACTAACACTGCACATCACCCTGAACACACCATCCCCACTGTGAAACATGGTGGTGGCAGCATCATGCTGTGGGGATGCCTTTCTTCAGCAGGGACAGGGAAGCTGGTCAGAGTTGATGGGAAGATGGATGGAGCCAAATACAGGGCAATCTTGGAAGAAAACCTGTTAGAGTCTGCAAAAGACTTGAGACTGGGGCGGAGGTTCACCTTCCAGCAGGACAACGACCCTAAACCTACAGCCAGAGCTACAATGGAATGGTTTAGATCAAAGCATATTCATGTGTTAGAATGGCTCAGTCAAAGTCCAGACCTAAATCCAATTGAGAATCTCTGGCAAGACTTGAAAATTGCTGTTCACAGACGCTCTCCATCCAATCTGACTGAGCTTGAGCTATTTTGCAAAGAAGAATGGGCAAAAATTTCAGTCTCTAGATGTGCAAAGCTGGTAGAGACATACCCCAAAAGACTTGCAGCTGTAATTGCAGAGAAAGGTGGTTCTACAAAGTATTGACTCAGGGGGGCTGAATACTTTTGCACGCCACACTTTTCAGTTTTTTATTTGTAAAAATGTTTGAAAATCATGTATCATTTTCCTTCCACTTCACAATTATGCACCACTTTGTGTTGCTCTATCACATAAAATCCCAATAAAATACATTTTGTGGTTGTAACGTGACAAAATGTGGAAAAGTTCAAGGGGTATGAATACTTTTGCAAGCCACTGTATATGGTTATATGTAGGAAATTGAGTTTAAAATTAGAAGGAAGGCACACCAAAAGGATTAGAGTGGGAGGACATGGTGATAGAAGAAGAGGAATAGGAACTAATGGATATGATACTGCTTTAAAAAGAAAAGAGCAGGACAGACATAGAATATCCTTTGGGGCACCCATACCTGAGAGGGCTAAAAATACCTTGCCCAAAATTTATGATGGGGCTGGAAAATGGATTGGGGTTTTGGAGGAGGAGAACATAGGATGTTTATTGGCTATGGGAGATTTGAAGGCACTGTTGGTGAAATAAATAGGAATCACTAAACTGACAGAACTCCTGAAGATGGCTGGTATAGAAATTCTGTGAATAATGTAATAAACAATGGCATGCTGTTTGACAGTCAGACAGAGGGTATGGCAGGCCCTCAGACAATGTTGCCCACTTAAGATGGACCCCAATGCATTGGGGAGATCCACTGGGAGAGGCAAAGAATCCAGCAGCCTATCTGGAGAACCAGCTGAAAGAGTGGAGACTCAAAACTGAACAAGAAATAAAAGGCAACCAGTTAATGAACACTATATTCTGAACCACTGTGGTGGATGTCATGCCTCCTCAAATCAAGTCTAGATTGGGGGAGGTGGTGGGATTGTCATCTATGTCCCACCCCTGGTTCAGCGATCATTTGGTCCATGCGGTCGAGAAATATTGCAAAAATAAGAAAAAGACTTGCAGACCAGCAGGAAGAGTTGCAGAGAAAAGTGATGCTAATGTAGCATGAAGAGCAGAAAAGAAAGAGCATGAAAAAGGAAAGACAATGTTGTCAACAACAACAGACCTGGTTGGAAAGACTGAAATAAGTGATGCACCGACACACAGTGAGTCCTATGACAGAGCCAAACAAGGGCCAGAGAATCCCATGCCAATAATTAATATCTTTGGGAGAGCGTTTCCTCAAATGCCCTATTAGGAGTGAAATAAATCTGGATATGAGCCCAGACAGGACTGGAGTCCCCAAGGGAGGGAGGTATCTCAAGGAGGCCAAGGAAGGCTAGTAGAGAGGCAGGTAATGGATAAGGTGTGATGGGGATGTGAACAGGTATGGTAATCAGGAAATAATAATTATATTAAGATAATGGTGAATATAGCTATGATAGGAACATTAAGTATTGAATCCACCTAGGCTAGGATGCCGCAGGAATTTAAATACTTGCCCCATGTTTTTAATCAGATGTTAAAGGTAGATTTGGAAGGTGCACCAGCGATGCCAGAGAGTAATGGTGGATGGTTGTTTGTCAGGTTGGAGGCTGGTGACTAGTGGGGTGTCTCAGATTTCTGTGTTGGAACCACTGTTGTTTGTAATATACATCAATGATCTGGATGATGGTGTGGTAAATGGGATTAATAAATATGCAGAAGATACTAAGATAGGTGGTGTTGTGGATAATGAAGTAGATTTTCAAAGTCTACAGAAAGATTTAGGCCATTTGGAAGAGTGGGCTAAGAGATGGCAGATGGAGTTTAATGCTGATAAGTGTGAGGTGCTACATCTTGGCAGGACAAATCAAAATAGGACGTACATGGTAAATGGTAGCGAATTGAGGAATGCAGTTGAACAGAGGGATCTAGGAATAACTGTGTATCGTTCCCTGAAGGTGGAATCTCATGTAGATAGGGTGGTAAAGAAAGCTTTTGGTGTGCTGGCCTTTATAAATCAGAGCATTGAGTATAGAAGTTGGGATGTAATGTTAAAATTGTACAAGGCATTGGTGAGGTTGATTCTGGAGTATGGTGTACAATTTTGGTCGCCAAATTATAGGAAAGCTGTGAACAAAATAGAGAGAGTACAGAGGAGATTTACTAGAATGTTGCCTGGGTTTCAGCAACTAAGTTACAGAGAAAGGTTGAATAAGTTAGGTTTTTATTCTTTGGAGCACAGAAGGTTAAGGGGGAACTTGATAGAGGTCTTTAAAATTATGAGAGGGATAGACAGAGTTGATGTGGATAAGTTTTTTCCATTGAGAAAAGGGAAGATTCAAACAAGAGGACATGATTTGAGAATTAAGGGACAGAAATTTATGGGGTAAAATGAGGTGGAACTTATTTACTAATGGTGTAAATAAGGTCAGAATAAGGGGGTGTATGTGTTTTGTTTGGGGAACAATGCTTCACCTTCATACCTAATAATACTAGCCCAGAGGGGTCTTTCACTAAAGCAATGGATAAATTGAGAATTTTGAAGAAAGAGAACAAGCAGAGTGTGGGTTTTGGACATGACGTCTTTAGTTGGCTGGAAAATATTTGGCGGTTGGGGAGCATGGCTGATTAAGATGGGGGTGACTATTGGAGCTGCACTGCTGGGGGTTATTGTGGTGCTATGTTGTGACTTACCCTGTGTTACGTTTTTTCTAGTAAGAGCCACTGCCAAGCAGCTTTCGTTGATCCAGGATAAAGGTGAAACTGTTTCCCCTAAGAAGCAGATAGAGGATAGAATACTACGATGATGTGCAGAACATGCCAGAGAGATATTGAACTATAGATTGTGCGGAGAACTGGGTCTTTTTCCCCACCCTAGTATAGAGGGGGGTGGGTTTTTGGCCCAGATATCCAGGTTTTTAGAGAAAGAACACTATAAAACTGAGCATTACAAATTTAAGGACCCTGAAATTGGTCGTAGTTTAATTGATAACCAAGATGTGGAGCTTGTGGTGTTCTTTTTCTATGAAACTTAGAAATCTCAGAGGGGGGAATATATAGTGATTATTATCTTCTGTATTAAATGTATCTTATAATCTGATTTGTATTTAAATGTAGTTTGTTAGTGTGGCCGTTCTCAGGTTACAGGCCATTTGGTCACAGACCACATTCTTTTTCGTTAGGACACATTCCTTAGCTCTTCTATAACACAAAGGGCTCAGCGTTTACGACTGACACTGTTTATATTAGTCTAAGATAGCAAGGCGTCTCAGGATCTGTGAGCTAGTTTTTAGCTACGTTTAATTATACTCATGTTGGGATAAGAGGAAAGATAGATGAGAAGGGTAAAGTTGGTTGGGTGAGGAGTATGTGACCTTTGTATGTTGGATTTCTTATGTTTATAAAAACTAAGGTGACTAAGACTAAGAAAGAGATGGTGGGCTGGAAATGTAACAATCCTTTGAATAATGTTGTCAGTGTGATGGCAAAGTCGTAAAGAGGCCCAAGGATGAAGCTGGAATGCCAGCCCCTAGAGATAACAAGAAAGGGGGAGGGAGTGTAAGATGGCCAAGAGACAATTATCGTTTGTCAAGTGAGACATTTTTATGACTCTTGCTGTTCTGGGAAGATAGGAGATGTGAGTTTGTAAAGACAGAGTACATTTCTATTTTAAAGTGTGCAATGTAATATAATGTTAGTTTAAATATGATTTATAAAGAAGGTCATCTGGGAAATTTATATTGTATTTTAATTAGGGAAATATATATTGTATTTTCATTTTACATTAGATCTTTGTGTTTGGATCTGTAGTTTAAGTAGTTACATTATTTCCCAAGATGTATAGGTTTAATGGGAACAATGTCTTGTATATATAAATTGGGCGACCACTGTATCATATGTATCTTATTTTGAGGAGAGATGTCTGAGAATTGAGACCATTTTCCGTTGGTTTCACGTGGTTAAAATAAAGCAATTCAGAACAAAGGAAGGAAAAGCCACGAGGCTAGCAAGGGGCCATAAAGGGGAGTCATATGACTTGACTGTTGCAAATATGGAAATGTACTGGGAAGGAGGGGATAAGTGGGAGCAAGTGATTGGCTGGTAATAAGGGAATGTTAGCAAATGATTGGATATGGAAATGTAACAGGGGTGGGGCATGCTGATTTGAAAATGGTATAAAAAGCGATGATCCTTTGTCTTGAGCGGGAGAGAGCTCCACGTGATTTGATGCGTGGGGAACTAACTCTTATTTGCAAATAAAAGTTTAAACTTCTTGAAGAATTCTCCACGTGATCTGAATTAATTTGAGCATTGAAAACCACAACATCATTTGAAACAGAAATCAGGAGGATTTTTTCTGTTTTGAAGCTTTGAGATTCTCAACTTCAGAGGGTGATGGAGGGAGAGCCATTAAATACGTTCATGGCATATTGACTAATAATTAAACTACTAGGGAGTTAAGGGTTAGGTAATGTTGAACTCAAAATTGGACCAGCCATGGTCTTGGTGGATGGTAAAACAAAATCAACAGACTGATTGGTCCCTCACTTGGTTCTTTTGTGATAATCTTATTTTGGGGATAAGGAATAAACCAGAGACATCACGTTGCCATTAGATTATTGAAAGTGCAAACCTTAATGGATTAGCAAACAAAAAGAGAGCAGCTGGAAGAAGTCTGTGGGTCAGGCAGTATCTATGGCGGGATGAGATCCTTCATTTCGACTGAGAATGAGTCTAGTTGAAGGGTCTCAATCATATACATTGACTGTCCTTTTCCTTCCAGTACTGCTGCCTGATTAACTGAGTTCCTTCAGCTGCTCTTCTTTCCGTGCTATAGATTCCAGCATCTGCAGTCTCTTGTGCTTCAATGGTTTCAAATGGTTTGTTACTTAAAATCAGTTCTGATATGCAGTTCAAAACTGTTCGGTTGACAGATTCATCTTGAATTTAACTATTGTATAAAGGCTGTGAAATTTCAAAGGGTTAGGTATGTAAGAGAATCGGACAGAAAGACAGATGCAAGAAGCTACAATTGCTTTGATCTTGAGCAAATCACAAAGTGCTGAGGAACTCAGTGGGTCAGTCAACATCTGTGCAAGGAATGTTCAGATGACAACATTTTGGGTTGGGATTTTTCTTGAGACTGATATGAGTAGGGGGAGAGAAAAGAGAGAAGTGGGATAATGCCTGGCAAGTAACTGGTGGATACAGGTTGTGGTGGTGATGGTGGTGGGGGGAATGGCAGTAAGTGACAAAGGCTACGAGTGAAACGGAGCCAAAAGGGTGTCAGATATGGAGAGAGGAGGAGTGAAATGTAAGCCTTTAGGTAGGGATATGGGTGCCAGGGAATGGGAATGAGGAAGGGGCAAAGGAAATATAAAAGGGAAATGGGGATGGGAGATTGGTGACTGGGAAGGTGGAAGAAATGTGTGTGCACGGGTGAGCGATAGGAAGAGTATTACTTGAAATTGGAGAATTCATTAATCCTACCATCTGGTTGTAAGCTACCCAAGTGGAACATGAAATGCCAATCCTTCAGTTTATATGTGGCCTCACTCTGGCGCTGGAGGAGGCCAAGGACAGAAAATAAACACAAAAAGCTGGAGTGATTCAGCAGGCCAGGCAGCATCTCTGGAGAGAAGGATTGGGTGAGGTTTCGGGTCGAGACCCTTCTTCAGACTGAAAGGACAGAAAGGTTATTTTAAAAGTTAAAAAAGCAAAGGAGTAATGGAGTAAATTTCGGAGTTCAAAATCTCAACAGTGGAGTTCACAACCACTAACGACAAGTTAAAGGGAGATGAAGAAGTCGAATTGAAGAAATGCAGTGTGAGTAGCAATGGAGATCCTTTAATCTGAAAAGAATTTGGCTCATTACCAAGCCTGATCCATTCGGCGGTTGACATTATGCCTCCTATCAGTCTGAAGAAGGATCTTGACCCGAAACGTCACCCATTCCTTCTCTCTAGAGATGCTGCTTGTCCCGCTGAGTTACTCCAGCATTTTGTGTATGCCTCCAATGGCATACACAAGTACAGGAGTAGGTGAGTGTACATAATGAAGCAAAATATCTGTCCACAATCTGAAAGAGCAAAATCAGGTAACAATTACTACTAACCAATGGAAATGGTTAGAACAATTGGGAAGAACTTGATCAATGAGGTAGATTTTAAAAAGCAGAACAAAGTAGAAAGATGAAGCATAGATACTCCAGACCAATTACAAGACCGAAGTCCGGATGGCTACCTCAAGAGACAATATTTTCAATTGCAATAGCAGTTGTAAATATAAAAATACAATGAAACGGAATTGGCCAGAAAATTGCGGAACTAATGTGCAGTCCATAAACAACCCAAGGAGGAATAAACAAGCTCATGTCTGTAATATCCCATATGGTAATACACCGGGAGGCACGTTTTGATAATTCCCCTGTGAATGCCTAAAACGGTCATTTACCAAGTTAATCCAATTTCCACGACATTGTAGCGATGTTACAATACTCACCTTCAGCGGCGCTGCAGTTCTGCCACTGGCCGTATGCGCGACTTTGGCGCCTTTGAGGGGGGGCGGGATTAAAATGCCGTTTTCTCCTGCCTGTCGGAGTCGAACTTCCTCAGGCTGTTAAGCTGCTGAAGACTAATTGATCCGACATGCGTTCTCGGAAGTTTAAAAAAAAAAAAAATCGCGGTACAATTTAATCCCTGGAGTAAAATAAAAAGCTACTTCTAACGCCGTCAACGCTGACAAGTTTCACGTAGGGGACAAAACATAAGGTAAGTCGTTTATTTTACATATAAACTTACCTCTTAGGATGACTTTAATCAAAATTTCCTTGGCGATAATGTGATTTTGGCCCCATACGAACCGGCAGTGTTTTTCCTGCCAATATGGGGTTCAAATTCACTGCAACCGCAACGTTCCAATCGATCGCGTTCCACAAAAACCCACTCGCAAGATGATTAAAATGTCCATTAATTTACGGGAATTAAACATTAAATTCCTTCCATTTGGCCTATAAATTCATGACAATGAAATTTAAAAATCATGTTATATTGTGAATTCTTGTGCGAATGTTATTTGGACACTTAGGCTATTTAAAAATGTTAACCTTTTCTTAAGAAATGGACAGATGTTTAGATCTAGTAATTGAATTTTGTTATTAGCTACAATTAGGTAACTAACTAATTATATGCTTTAATTTCAGGTCATCCAAGTAAGATTGTTTCATATTTATTTCAGAATATTTCAATCTATAATAGCTGAAAATTTCATTCAGTTCTCTTAATTTTTAAGAAAGTTATGGGCTTGTGACTGTCCTCGATCACAGCTTTTGAGTTAAGTTAATGGAAAAGCAATAGGGAACAAGATGCTAATTTCAGAGTATGAAAATGACCAAACTTTTTTAATACTGAAGATATGAAAGTGAATTAGGTGTCAAATTAAACTTTTTATGCTTTATCTGATGGGATAAATTGCAGACTTGATTTTTTAAATCTCAAAATTAAGTAACATTGCCAGACATTGGAAATCGCAGACTATGTTCCTACGCATGTACTGGGGAAATTAAAGGTGGGGAATAGAAACCTCAATCCTAATTTTTATAAATTAGGCGCTATATAAAATACACAAAACAATTACATCCAGATTTGTCCCTGAAAAAAACAAATAAATTGCAATAATCCTGATACAACAGACTACTAAAAAGAGAAAGATACCAATAAATCAAGTTATTGAGACCTACCAACGCCGGTGTCTGCGTTCGCTTTCTTCGCCGACGCCAGGCTCTGTTTGATCTCAATAATGAGGATGTAAAGAAACAATGTTTTGAAGTTTGACGGCATCTGTACAACAGGGCAGGGGTCAGTGTGTCATTTTAACAAGTCGCGTAGCAGTGCTCCCTCCCCCGGGGAGCGGTGCCATGGAGAGGGGCGGCCGCCCTCATTCCCACAGCCCGGCAACGTCTACAAACGTCGCGCGTCGAAAACCGTTTGTGACATGCGGCCTCTAGTCTCGCGACGCCTCGCGCTGGGCGCCGGTTAGCTATCGGCGCCGAAGGTGGGTTTCTGCCAAAGATTATAGATCTAGTATCTTTGGTTTCTGCTGCTCCAGAGCAGGAGGCCATGCCGGTGAAATGTAAACAAGGACGCCGCGATGTCACAGCCCTATGCGCAAAGATGTATTTGTTGTTTTCTCTCTTAACTCGTTCCTGCACACCTGTAAACTCTGCGGTGTACAGAAAAGTAAAGGGTGAGCAGCTCACAGCGTCAGAGGCCCGAGTACAAACCTTATTGGCGTTTGCAGATTCTCCCTGTGACCGCGTGGATTTCCTCCCTTGTTTCCTCCCACAACCGAAAGACGTAGGTTAAATTTGTAGGAAGAAACTGCAGATGCTGGTTTACACCGAAGGAGATAACTCAGCAGGTTGTCACATTACCCTCAACTAACAATGAACCATTCTACATTTTCGTTGATCATCGTCCCCTTTAATCTAGTTTTCACATCTTACCCTTTCATATCTGTATGTCTCCCTCTCCCATGATTCTGTCTGAAGAAGGGTTTTGACCTGAAACTTCACCCATTCCTTCTCTCCAGAGATGGCTGTCCTGCTGAGTTACTCCAGCATTTTGAGTCGATTTGGGGTTTGTAGGTTAAATTGTTCCCTAGTGTGCAGAGTGGATGAGAAAGTGGGATGACATAGAACTAGTGTGAATAAGTAATCAATAGTTGGTGTGGACACGGTGATTGAAGAGCCTGTTTCCATGCTGTATTTCTAAAACTAAAAATTGGAAAGTGGGATTACTCCTCCATAGGGGTTGCCTATACGGCTTCTTTGGTATTCTCTGTTTCTGTATTTTTTATATTTCTCAACTTTTCAGGTTAGTTATATATTATAACAAAATGTAACATGCTGAGTAAATCAACAGTTCAAGTAACATCCCTGGAGGCTTCAGGACTGACTGTCGACCAATACAGAAACAGTTTGAGCCACTGAAAGAATGAATGACATATGACAAATCACAGTGAGATTCTTCCAGCAGTTTAATTTTTGTTTCAAATTCTATAGTCTCTTGTAACTCTCCCTAATTTAATTTTGTGTTTGATCAATTGTTTAACAGGTGCCATGGTTACAAATGGAATATATGCACAAACAGCTTCCACAGGGGAGATCTTGTTTACCAAGAGCCAAAGCTAAGGGATTCCAATTGCAGCAGGGTAACTTTAACTGAAATCAGCCTCTAAACTGATTACAGGTAGACACAGGTAGTCTGGTCGTGTACTGACCTCACCATCGAAGGGATGTGTAGATGGCTTGCCTCAAAAAGGCAGCCAATATCTCCCTGGCCATGTTCACATTTCGCTCCTATCATTAGTAAGAAGGTACAGGATCCTGAAAACTATAATCAGCAGGTTCAAGAACAGCTTCCTAGCAACCATCAGGCTCCAAAATGCAACACAACAATAACCTCAACTATTGACTTTTGATGGGGTGGGAGATTGCAACCTTCACGTGGTCCGCCCTGCTTCGACAAATGCAATCAACCCGGTGTGCACAGTCAAATAAGATCAAATAGAACAAGTTGTCCTACAACTTTAGGCTGTGCACGCCATACGCAAGAAGAAGAAGATTGACTTTTGATGAACCGTCTCTTTGGTTGCATACTTTTTTTTGTTCCAGTGCAGTTATTAATTTAATTTTTTTGATTACAGTTTAATCTGTGTGCATTATGTTTACTGTTGCAGTTACTCATTTACTGAATTGTTTTGATTATTTATATTGATATCTGTGTGCATTACGTTCAGGATCTTTTAAGCTGGTGCAAATAAGAACTTAATTGTTCTATTGTCAACACATATGACAATTATACACTCTCTTGACTAATGATGCCAATGGTGAACAATTATTAAGACATTATGCAGATACAAGAATTGAAAAGCCCTCTAAAAAAATGAGATTTCTCTACCTTTCAATTCATCCTGAACATTACAGCTACACCTGCTTGATCTGCTGTGTATTTAAAGTTTTTTTTTAGTTTAAGTTTCAGATTACCTGGCAAGTGACTTTGTCCCGTCCCCACCTCTCTTCCAGCACTACAATCAGTCTGAAGAAGAATCCAGACTAGAACTGTCGCCTATCCAAGTTCTCCAGCTATCAAACCCTCCCTCTCCCTCCACTTCCGTGTCCCACCTACACTCGCACCATTTCTCCTCTCTCTCTCCACATTTCTCTGGCCCCATAATTGGCAACTCTTCTTTCCTTATCTCACACATTTTGTCTTTTCATCTCTGACCTTTGTCAAACCATCCATCTATCAAAAAAAAACCCTGAACCTGAATCAACCTTTCACATGTCCGGCTCTGTCCTGCCCCATCGCCTCCTTGACAGCTTTTCTCCCCCCCCCCCCTCCCAATCAGTCGGAATGATCCGACCTGCAACATCAACTGCCAATGTTCTCTCGGGATGCTGCTTGACCTGCTGTGTTACTCCAGTAATTTGTGTATTTTTCTGGTAAGTGAAAGTTGGATACAGATGGGGATTGGGGGGGGTTGATTGGTAGATAGTTGGACAAATGCCAGAGATGAAAAGACAACGTTTGTGAGATAAGGATAGAAGAGGAGTCAAACGTGAAGCCAGAGGAAGGAGTATAAGTGCCAGAGGATTAAGGTGAGGGGACAGGGAGAAATGTATGTCCATCTAAGTGGGGCACAGGAATGAAGGGGGAAAAATCTACGTGAATTACTTTTCCAGGGATCCAGTACAGAATCCTGAGCTACTAACCAATTGTAATCCCCCAAATCCTGCTTCCCAACTGCAAAACAGACTCAATACTTCCCTATATTATTACCTTGTTGTCTAGAAAGCTCTTATCAGTAGTAATCTTTATTGCCTTTTCTCAAATAGATAGGCAATTAGGCAATAGAACGAGAGACATGCAAGCGTTAAAATTGGCTGGGCTCTCCTTGGGAATTACGAATGGAAGAATTCATTGTATTTTTCAATTTTCTGCCGTGTGTGTAGCCTTTTTATAAAGAGCTGGGATACCTAACAGAATAGCTCACTTAATATCTTGCCCATACACATATGCATATTCTCTGCAAATCGGGCAACCTAACCCAATCAATCACCCTTTGCAGGGTGAGGCATAAGAGACCACATATACTGGAATCTTGTGCAAAAAATCAAAGTCCCGGAGAAACTCAGCAGGTCAGGCAGCAGGAGGAAATGGACGAACAATGTTTCAGGTTGAGATCCATCTCCAAATTGATTGTATTAGGAGAGAAAGTGGAAAAGGAGAGGTGGGATGGGGCAAAATCTGCCAAGTGATACACAAAAGGGGGATGGGGTGATTGACAGATAGGCAAAGCAAGAATTTCATTGTCCTATACAGGGACACATGACAATAAACTCACTTGAACTTGAACTTGGTAGAATAATTGACAAAGGCTGAAGGTGAAAATAACACAAAAGGGTATCAAATAAGGAAAGAGCTGTTAAAGGGTAAAGCCACCGGGATGAATATGGGTGGAAGGGAAGAGAGGAAATAATGGGGAGATATGGGAGGGATGGGTGTGAGCGTATGGAGGAGGGAAAAGGAACAGGGTGTTAGAAAATGTTTGTGCCGAGAATCCAATGTTGCAGGCTTCCCAAAGTGAGGTGGTGTTCATCTAGTTTGAGTGTGACCTCACTTTGGCAATGGAGACAGCCCAGAACAGAAAAGTCAATATGGGAATAGGAATTAAAATGGTTTGCAACTGAGAACTCTTGCAGGACTTAGCAGAACACAATTGTTCGGTGAAACAATCACCTACTCTGTACTTGATCTCGCTGATGTAAAGACCACAGCAGGAGCACCGAATAGATAAGGTTGGAAGGACTGCACACGGAGGGCTGCTGGGCTCATACAGTACAAACATAGAAAATAGGTGCAGGAGTACGCTATTCGGCCCTTCGAACCAGCACCGCCATTCAATATGATCATGGCTAATCATCCTAAATCAGCACCCTGTACCGTTTTTTCCTAATATCCCTTGATTCCCTTAGCCCTAAGAGCTAAATGTAACTCTCTTGAAAACATCCAGTGAATTGGTCTCCACTGACTTCTGTGGCAGAGAATTCCAGATTCACAACTCTCTGGGTGAAAAGGTTTTTCCTCATCTCAGTCCTAAACGGCCTACCCCTTATTCTTAAACTGTGACCCCTGGTTCTGGACTCCCCCAACATCGGGAACATTTTTCCTGCAACTACACTGTCCAATAATCTATGAATTTTATATTTTTCTATACGAATACCCTCTCATCCTTCTAAATTCCAACGAATACAAGCCCAGTTGACCCATTCTTTCATCATACGTCAGTCCTGCCACCCCGGGAATTAAACTGGTGAACCTACGCTGCACTCCCTCAATAGAATAATGTCCTTCTTCAAATTAGGAGAGTAAAATTGCACACAATACTGCAGGTGCGGTCCCACCAGGGCCCTGCAGTAGGACCTCCTTGCTCCTAAACTGCAGTAGGACCTCCTTGCTCCTTGGTCCACAACTGCAGTAGGACCTCCTTGCTCCTAAACTCAAATTCTCACGCAATAAATCAAATCCTCTCGCAATGAATTGATGTAAGTGAAGAGAGAAGAGATGTATGGACAGGTGTTATATCTACTGCAGTTGCAGGCAAAAGGATCTGGGGGGGGGTTGTGTGGAATGGGGTAAGTGACCCAAGGAATTGTGGAGTGGTCATTACATAAAGTAGAAAGGAGTGTGAACGGGAAGATGTGATTACATTAAAGGGGCATAAATATTGGTCGAGTGATGTGTTGGATGCGGAGGACAGTGGGGTACCATAGAAACATAGAAAATAGGTGCAGGAGTAGGCCATTCGTCCCTTCGAGCCTGCACCGCCATTCAATATGATCATGGCTGATTATCCAACTCAGTATCCTGTACCTGCCTTCTCTCCATACCCAATGATCCCTTTAGCCACAAGGGCCACATCTAACTCCCTCTTAAATATAGCCAATGAACTGGCCTCAACTACCTTCTGTGGCAGAGAATTCCAGATATTCACCACTCTCTGTGTAAAAAATGATTTTCTCATCTCGGTCCTAAAAGACTTCCCCCTTATCCTTAAACTGTGACCCCTTGTTCTGGACTTCCCCAACATCGGGAATAATCTTCCTGCATCTAGCCTGTCCAACCCCTTAAGAATTTTGTAAGTTTCTATAAGATTCCCCCTCAATCTTCTAAATTCTAGTGGGTACAAGCCGAGTCTATCCAGTCTTTCTTCATATGAAAGTCCTGCCATCCCAGAAATCATTCTGAACCTTCTCTGTACTCCCTCTATGGCAAGAACGTCTTTCCTCAGATTAGGAGACCAAAACTGTACGCAATACTCTAGGTGTGGTCTCACCAAGACCTTGTACAACTGCAGTAGAACCTCCCTGCTCTTATACTCAAATCCTTTTGCTATGAATGCTAACATACCATTCGCACTATTGTGTGAGAACACTAATCCCATCTGGGGAGAGGGAAGCGAGAACAGAACTGCAGGACATAGTGAAGATGTTCTAGCCACAATAGGAGGGGAAATCATGATTCATGATTACATTTGTTGCTCTTTCCTGAAATTGACAATCATGTGAATTTCCTCTTGTATCAGTATAATTCAAATAAATAGGTAGTAACCAATCATGCCCATATTTTTGAGCAAAAAACTACCAGAGGAATTCAGCATCTGTGGAAGGAATGGACAGATGATCGGGTTGGGATCCGTCTTAAGACTGATGGAGTAGGGGAGTGAAAACTAGAAAAGAGAGGTGGGGTTGGGACAAAGCCTGGCCAGTGATAGGTGGACACACGCGAGGAGGGATGATTGGCAGTTGGGTTTAGTAAGTGACAGAGGCTAGAGGTGAAAAAGTGGCAATAGGATGTCAGAAAAGGAAAGAAGAGAAGTGAAATATAAAGCCAGAGGGAGGGATACGGGTGGAAGGAGATGGGGCAGTAGGAGATAAGAGGGGATAAAAGGGAAATAAACCTGCAAAGGAGGGGAAAAGAACACATGACTAGGATGATAGGAGAAATTGGTGCACACTGGGGTGGGGGAGGGCTGGGGAAAGAAAGGATGGGCAGTGGTTATTACTTGAAATTGGACAATTCAATGTTCATACTCTTAGGTTTTAGGCTACCCAAACAAAATATGAAGTGCTGCTCTTCCAGTTTGTGTGTGGCGACAATGACAGTAAAATGGGAGATCCAGCAGGACTTGGCAGACAGAGTGCAAGTGTTCGATAAAACCGTCTAAGCTTGGTCTCGCTAATGTAAACGAGGCCACATTAGGGTTAGGGTGCACATGAACTGTTGTTTCACCTGGAAGGCCTGCTGGGTTCACTTGATGTAAGAGAGAGAAGGTGAAGGGGATAATGCTGGGGACGGAGGGGTTTGGGTTGGAAAGGGATGAGAGAAGTTGTGGGGGAGAGTGGTCTCTATGGAAAGTGGTAGTGACAGACAGACGTGGCTGGTGGAGGGATCACGTTGAATACGTCTGCAGTTGTTGGGGGAAGTGCATGGGTAGAAGGTTGTGTGGAATGGTATATGCCCATTTTCTCTTTGATTGTCGTTAATTGAAAGGAAAATCCAGCATGGTACGTAATGAACATCCAATCCACTTGCCAATCTCATCTACATGAAATGTAAATTACTAGAATTTTATTGGTAAGATTTGAACAATCAAAAATCAGAATGAAATATTTATTGAAGTCGTGTGGTGGTAAAATTCTTCAAAATCTGAGAAATATAGATGCAAAATAAAGGAAAATATAATGTTTTTAAGAAGGAACTGCAGATGCTGGACTATCGAAGGTACACAAAAATGCTGGAGAAACTCAGCGGGTGCAGCAGCATCTATGGAGCAAAAGAAATAGGCAACATTTCGGGCCGAAACCCTTTGTTGCCTATTTCCTTCGCTCCATAGATGCTGCTGCACCCGTTGAGTTTCTCCAGCATTTTTGTGTACCAAGGAAAATATAATGCTGTCCTCTGCATAAATGTTAATTGCGGGACCTTTCTATCATTATCTAACAGAACGTTTACAGGTTTCTCAGAGGTCCAAAAGAACTGAAGCAAGATGGATGACTAGTTAGAGGAGGATATGTAAAGCAAAAATAGTTTCTTAATGTTCAGTTTCAGTCATCAAATCACAAAAGAGACTTTCAAGCCGTATACTGAATTACATAAAAAGTAAAACTAACTTGTTTTTATTTGTATATTGGCTGTCAGTAGAATAAATTAGTTTTATTCTGTTTATTGTTTCTACTTAAGCCATACATTTAAGCTGATTTTAATTCAGTGATTTAGGTATATATTTTTTTGCTATAATTGCATTTTAATCATCAGTTTCACTATCAGTAAACATATATCGAACTGTAGTTTTGCTACATGGTTCCTTATCTTCTGCACAATACCAGTCACTTGAATCAATCACCATTGTTGGAACTAATGAATCAACATCTGGTGTATCAAGGCTTGAACAGTTTCTTGCAAGATTTTCACCTGAAGTCAAGGTTGATTCCATATCTGTAAAGATACTTTTATAATCCGTAGTACAACATTTATTTTTTAATCCTTTTTTGGATTTTTCTTCAGAAGTTGATGGAGAATTTCCTTGGTAAGAAAATCTGCTGTTGTCTCCTTTTACATTAGTGCTTTGACTTAAGTCATCAGTCTGGGATTTATCCAGATGGAATGAAAACTGCACAGATTTAACATCATCTCCCTTTGCAAAATAACAATGCATTAAGTTTAGAAGTGCTTCACTTGGTATTGAACTATTTAGAGAGCAATCAGACTTGTTTCCAAAATCATCAGCTACTTCTAAACATGAAGAAATTTGTGAAGATGACTCCGATCTTGATGTTGAAATATCAGTTGGTAAATTAGCGAGATATTCTTGGGAAGAACTCCGAGACGAAGAACCGTTATCACTTAAATTATTACACTGCATAATTTCGTGATTTTTGCAATGAAAATGTATTGTTTGTTCAACTTCATCCGGGCATGAAACACTGTTGTTAGGCATGCAGTCTTCTGAAGGTTCTCGAGAAGCTAGAATATATAGAAACCATTGTGAGAGTATATATCGATTGCAGCCTTGTGTGTTTTATTTGCTCTACACTCTGTATCAGAATATTTATGATTAAGAACCAAAAATATCCTATGTAACTTTAGTTTTAATTAAATGTGAACTATGAATATTTTGAAAACTTACAAATACAATTAAACCACAGGTAAAATAAGTTATATTATTTTTTCCATGTACCTGTACTTTATTTATGTCCAGACACAGAATAACCCATAAATTCAATTCAAAATATTCATACTATCTGCTATTTATGTGTGGTACAGTTTTGCAAATATTAGACATCACCGATGCTTTTTTAGTGATGTTAATGAAGGGAACACTCCAGTGGCTGCACGAAGCCAACGTCAAACTTCTTTAATGCTCTGTTTGGCTCTGACATGACATGCAGCGGGTCAATCTCTCATCTCCAGGAACTAACTAGGTAGACATAAGGCAAAGGTAGCAAGCAGATGTGACTGTTAAATGAGCCAATTCCTGCTTTTCCCAATATCTTTACACGACTGAAATCTCTTCCCTGGTATTATTTTAGTAAATCACTTCTGCAGATTATTTAAAACACTGAGAATTAGCCATCAATAGCAGACTCGTGGCTGCACCATAAAAAAAGATGTTGAGAGGAGTACAGTTTATTCAGACCATATCCGCATGCTATTTTTCATTTCATTCTATATTGTCCAGCACAACTTGCTTCCATAGACACAAGGAACTCCCGCTGCTGATTTACAAAAAAAGGACACAAAGTGCTGGAGTAACTCAAGTGGGTCAGGCAACATTTCTCCATGTTCTCCAGAGATGCTGCTTGACCCACTGAGTTACTTCAGCATTTTGTGTCCATGGACATTTATTATTTTCTGTTCTCCCTTCACACTGCTGAGATGCATTTCTGAAATTGGCCTTCACTGAAATTGCACTTGCTGAGCTCTCACAGGATGACAACTCTTTTTGCACTCCTACTATCCATTCCTCCAGTGCCCTTTGAAGTATCAGAAACATCTCAGTTATAAACCCTGGTATATGGTAACATGTTTCAATGCCGACGATAATACCGACTGTTACCATCTAATGGTTTCCTCAATAAGAGCTCATCAACCTCTGATGATGAAGCCACTGGAAAATCAATTTGGGTAAATAAGTATAGAAGATATGTAACAAGGAATTTGCAAAAAAATGATTCTCAATTGTGTTAAAGATGCAAATAAATAGCCGCATTGTTTTCATTTCTCTGGATTTAGTGTTATTATTTGTAATAAGGAGAGCATAACATTTATAGGGTCTATATGAAAGCAATGGCAACATATAGCAAGTCCAAGAGAGCATAAATGATGCCCTGATAAGGAAAAGTAGGATTTACAAGAATCTCAAGGCATTTTGTCTCCAGGAGTAAGAGGATAGCTAGGGAAAGAGTATGTCCACTCAAGGACAAAGAAAATTTATGCATGGAACCAGAGGAAGTGGACAAGGTTCTTAATGAGTACTTTGCATCACTATTCACCAATGATAATATACAATAGTACAGTGCAGGAACAGGTCCTCAGCCCACCGTGTCTGTGCCAACGATGATGCCAATATCAGCATATCAACATGTTGTAATTAATCTGCTGATTTAGCAATTTCACCGAATGAATGTAGAATTGGATGTCATTGACATACAGAGACTGATCCTGAATTTTCAGTAAAAGGGGAAGTTATTCACAGAGTTACAGTTGGGGCATGGATTGGAAGATGATGGTTGAGGCACCAAGATCATGGACAGAGAGTGATGGATAATTTAGTGACAATTGGCTGATGAATCCAGAAATTAATAGTTGGGGCATGGATCAGGTACCAAGAGCAGTGGGCATGGATTGGGGACCAACAGTTGCAGGAGGGTGGTGAACAGGGTTTAATCGGGAACATGTTATGGTTGAATTAGGGACTTGCATCTGGGAGATGGATCCAGGGCTGAAATTGAAGGATTGATAAGGCTTGATAGTTGGAGGTATGAATAATGTATCGACCAATGGAGGGGAAGAAGATCATGGACCAATGGCTGGGGATTAATAATTGGGGGGGGGGGGGGGGGGGGAGATTGCAGTGATACGAAAGATGGCGGCCTGATAGGGAAAATGGAAGTTAAAATAGAGCACTAGTTGGGTAAGAAATTACCTATGAAAGAGATTGGGTACGTGTCATTGTGGCTGCGTTAGATCAAGTCAGAGAGACCAAGAAATGAGAGGAAACTTACTGTTGAATGAAAATCAAAAGCAGTAGAGTTGCTGCCCTACAACGCTAGAGACCCGGGTTCGATCCTTACTACGGGTGCTGTCTGCATGGAGTTTGTACATTCGCCCTGTGACAGCGTGGGTTTTCTCCAGGTGCTCTGGTTTCCTCCACATTCTAAAGACGTACAGGTTTGTAGGATGATTGGCGTCTGTAAATTATCCCAAGTCTGTAGGATAGTACCAGTGTACAGGGATGCTGGTTGGCGCAGAATTGGTGGGCTGAAAGGCCTGTTTTGCATTTAACTCTAAATTAAAAAACTATTAGCATATAGGCAATTAGCATATTGGTCGGCAAGGATGAGTTGGGCTTGTTTCTGTGACTATGACATGTTTTTCATGGGTTTTGGTAGTTCTGATGAGGAAAGAGTTACAATATTTATTTTTTAAGGAGCAGCAGTATGCCTGGATACTTCCACCTGGGTTCTTAACAGCCCAGCCATATTCCATTAACAACTGGTTAAGTGTTTAGATGGGCTTTACCGACACAGGTGAGGAATATACAATGTTACTGAAGGAATTACTACAGATCATGATGCGGACTAAAAACATATTCTAAAAGGGCTAAGGGACTTACATTTTTTGGGACTCGTGTTAAAACAAGAAGTGTAAGTGAGGCAAAAAAGGAAAGCTATACAGAAGTTATTAACACCATACGATGTTTCCACTTATAAAACATATTTATGGTGTAGCAGCTATTGGTGAGAGTTTACAGAAGAGAATATGGGTATAATTAGACCTGTGAATGTGGACAGCGAAATGTGATATGGTTTTCTCTATGGTAAAAGAAAAGCTTCAGTTGGCTCCACCTTTGGGAATAACTCCAATTTTGGGATATGTAGGCAGCTCCAGAAGGTAGTTTATTAAAGTCACCTTACTGTTAGGTGATTAGCATAGCATTGTATATGCCTCAGGCCTGATATTCTTCATGCGAAAGATAAGTTAACTACCTCCTGGGCAGCTTAACATTTTGCTTTGATCTTGGGAACCTGTACCTAATCGTTGAGAACTGAGCACAACTCAATAAATTACTAATAGGTGGGAGGATTAAAGAAAGGAAGACATCCAGCTCTATTGATTGGACATGGACAGTGTTATCATATTAATTTGATCTCAAAGTGTGATCATTAAAATACGACCCTGGCAGAAACATAGGTACATAGAGACCCCACATCAATGTACAGTAGAGAACGAAAATAGGGACAGAATACCACTGACAGGAACAGGCCCTTCAGCCTATCTGTGTTGAACATGATGCCAAGACTAAGTAATCTCAGCTGCCTGCCCAGGATTCATATCCCTCCATTCCCCTGTATATCCATGTGCCTATCTAAAAGCCTTTTTAATACTACTATCATATCTAAAGTAAAAGAGGGATTTTAAGGAGTTAATTCACCCATAGAGTTGGGGATATCATTGTCAAGTCAAGAGATTTTATTGTCATGTGTCCCAGATAGGACAATGAAATTCTTGCTTGCTGCAGCACAACAGAATATTGTAAGCATAAATACATAACAGTTCAGTGTGTTTATATAGCATAGACCATATATATACACATAAATAAACAGATAAAGTGCAATAGGCTGTTATAGTTCAGAGTTTGTTTGATGGCGAGTTTAATAGCCTGATGGCTGTGGGGAAGCAGCTGTTCCTGAACCTGGATGTACTAGATTTCAGTCCTGTACCTTCTACCTGATGGCAGCGGAGAGATGAGTGTGTGGCCAGGATGGTGTGGGTCCTTGATGATGTTGGCAGCCTTTTTGAGGCAGCGACTGCGATAGATCCCTTTGATGGTGGGGAGGTCAGAGCCGATGATGGACTGGGCAGCTGGAGTTCAACGTTTTAAATTCCTCCAAGGCCCTGTCTGAATTCATCTTCTTAAGCCTTACATGCACTTACTTTTTCTTTTTGACCAAGGTTATTATCTCTTTGCTCATCCAAGATTCCCAATCCTATGCTTACTGGAACATACTGGTCCTGAACATTGAATAACTGGCCTTTAAATGACTCCCAGGTCAGATGTGGATTTAACCAACAACAACTGCATCCTTCCAATTTACTCTTCATCTCCTGCCTAAAAAATTTGTGATCTAGAAACATAGAAAATAGGTGCAGGAGGAGGCTATTCGGCCCTTCGAGCCAACACTGCCATTCATTGTGATCATGGCTGATCGTCCCCATTCAATAATTCTCCCCATATCCCTTGGTTCCACCAGCCCCTAGAGCTCTATCTAACTCTCTCTTAAATCCATCCAGTGATTTGGCCTCCACTGCCCTCTGCGGCAGGGAATTCCACAAATTCACAACTCTGGGTAAAAAAAAATTTTCTCACCTCAGTCTTAAATGGCCTCTCCTTTATTCAACGACTGTGGCCCCTGGTTCTGGCCTCGCCCAACATTGGGAAAATTTTTCCTGCATCTAGCTTGTCCAGTCCTTTTATAATTTTATATGTTTCTATAAGACCTCATCTTTCTAAACTCCAGTGAATACAAGCCTAGTTTTTTCAATCTTTTCTCATATGACAGTCCCGCCATCCCAGGGATCAATCTCGTGAACCTATGCTGCACTGCCTCAATCACAAGGATGTCCTTCCTCAAATTAGGAGACCAAAACTGTATACAATACTCCAGATGTGGTCTTACCAGAGCCCTATACAACTGCCTAACTTCCATTTACTACTTTCCCCCCCAAGGTCCAGAGTTTTCCCTATTCAAAATATTCTTAAAATTTATGGAGTTTCACTATCCCCAAAATGCTTTTCCATTGAAACACCTATCAGGTGTTTCCCAATACCAGGTCAGTACGTTTCCTCCTCAGGTTGGACTGTCCACATACTATTTTAGGACGTCCTCTTGGATACACTGATACACTTTGCGCTTTGTAAGTCCCAGTCAATAATGGGGAAGTTAAATTCACCCACTACGCCAACCATCTTTCCATAAGCTGTCAGCATCTTGTTTCCTCTACTTCCTGCTTCCTATTAGAGGGCCTACAGAACAATGCCATTAGTGCTTGTCTCTTTCTTATTTTTTAAACTCTACTCCTATCGCCTCATGGAACTAACCTTCCAATCAGTATGTTCTCTTTGAGGAAAATCACCTTGGGCAACCCCTCCATCACTTTTCCATTTCTCTTGATCGTGTCTGAAATATAAAACTCCAGAACACTGAGCTGCCAGTTCTGTCCCCCCCACAACAGAATCTCCATAAAGGCTACATCATCTTTATTCTAAACACTGATCCAGGTTCTAAGATACAACATTCCTACAATATTCCTTGCAATGAAATAAACACATTTCAGCTCATTGGCTTCACCATATTTCTTAACCTTTCCCTACCAGTCCTTCCTTTGAGAATTATTGGACCTAACCTCTACCTTCTCACCTGTCCTTCCATTTGTTGGCCTTGTATTCTGGTTCCTACCCCACATCTCGCTAGGTTAAATCCTCCTGCGTAGCACTAGTGAACCTCCCTGCAAGGATATTGGTTCCCCTCCAGTTAAGATACAATCTGCCCTCTTGTACAGGTCACCTTTGCCCCAGAAGAGATAACAATGGCCTAAAATTCTGAAACCCTGCTCCTTGTACCAACCTCTGAGCCACACAATAATCTGCCCTATTTTGCTATTCCTACCTCACTAGCACGCAGCATCAGGAGCAATCTATAGATTATTCTCCTCGATCCTGCTTTTTAGCCTTTTCTCCAACTCCCTATATTTACTCTGCAGGACCTCTACAGAGTGAATTAACGGAGAGTTTATGACGATTTTGGAAAAGCATAGATTTAAAGCAACAAATGGAAAAGCACTTTCAAGTTAAAAACTAGTGTTAAAGAATAATGCAAGGAAATGTGTCTATTTAAGAACCTCTTGATTTAATTTTAAGAAGACCTATGAGAACACCAGTGCACTTGTCAATAGCCATTCTTATGGAAATGTAGAAGGCGGGAAAGTTGATCGGCAGATTGTTGGACAAAGGGCAGGGATGAACAGACAGGTGTGAGCACAAAAGGATAAAGAGTTGCAGATTGTGAAGCCGATGGAAAGGATGCAGGTGGAGGAGGGGAGAAACCAGTGCAAGGTCTGTCAGGGTTCAGGGGAAGGGTGTGGGGGGTATAATGGGAGAAAGGAGAGGGAGAAGGGGGCTGTTTGTGGGTTTCCTACAATTGGAGACTTCAAGAAGAAAAAATCATACAAACACACCCAGGAAAAGGACTGAATATCGATATATCTAATAGTCTAATTTAAATTTGGATGAACACACAACTATATTAACTTTGCCTTGCTTGATTCAACATGCTATGACATTTTTTTTAAACTTGCAAATGTTGGAAACACTCGGCAGTGTGCAACATCTGTGGAAGGAGAAATTAAATTAATGTTTCAGTTCAAAGTGCCTGCTTCACATGTAGGAAAGTGAGAGAAAAAACATTTATTTAAACTGCAATGAATGAGAAGAAGGATGGATGAGACAAGGGAAATTTCTCTGATATGTTTACCATGGCGATGAGCTGTGAATTATCAATTTGATTGATAGATTAATGAGGACAGAAAAGGTGTAGCTTTGAGGCCAAGCTATATCTATATTATTGTGGGAGCCATGGAACTGCTCTTGTTTCTGTTCTACCTTGTCAACGATATGACAGCTATATTGTACCACTTCCTGCCTTCATATGAATCTCTGAAATGTCATGTTTATTGCCAATTTCTACTCTGCATTGACCTTTACATTGTTTGTTTATAATATTATCGATTGTACACTGTGGTTAAAAACCTGTTGTGCTGCTGCAAGTATTAATTTCATTGTTCCGTTTCAGTACATATGACAATAAAACACTCTTGACTCCCACCCTTGACGTCTCCTCATGATTTTATATACCTCTATAAGAATCAGAATCAATTTATTGGCCAAGTATGTACATGGAATTTGATGGATCTTTGCTTGCACATGGGAAAAGCTCAATACACAGCAGACAATAAGTAAATAATTCACATTTGAAAATGTAAAAATAAAGTGCAAGAGTAAAAAGGGGGCAGCTTTGCTATATATGGCACATGTAGATATTTAAAGTGCACTTGGAGAGTTCACAAGTGTTTGGCTTACAGACCAGAATGTGGTGGTGTAGTGTAGCTGTTAAGTAGAGGTACCGCTTTTGGGAAGAAGCTGTTTTTGTGTCTGGTGTGGAGGTTTTGATAGTTCTGAGTCGCCTCCCACCAAAGAGTTTGTGGCCAGGGAGAGATGGGTCAGAGATGATCTTGCCTGCTCGCTTCTTGGCCCTTGCAGCAAACAATTCGTTGATAGGGGGAAGGTTGCAGCCAATAACCTTCTCAGCTGATCGAATGATGCGCAGCAGCCTCCAGGTTTCATGTTTGGTGATTGAGCTGAACCAGATCATAATGGAGAAGTTGAGGACACAACTCTGTGATGGTAGTGTAAAACTGGACCATCATTGCCTATGGCAGGTTGCCACAGGAAGAACATCCTCTGTTGGGCCTTTTTGACTGTGGAGTCGATGGTGGCCTCCCAATTAAGGTCCCTGGAGATGATGGTTCCGAGGAACTTAAATGTCTCCACAGTTGTGACTGTAGTGCTGTTGATGATGAGTGAGGGGAGGGGAGAGGGAGCTTTCACAATTCCACTGTCGTAAGAGCATTGAGCTCCAGGTTGTTGCGACTGCACCAGGACGCCAGCTGTCACTTCCTGGTTCTGGACTCCCCCAACATTGGGAACATGTTTCCTGCCTCTAGAGTGTCCAATCCCTTAGCTCTATCTAACTCTCTCTTGAAAGCATCCAGAGAATTGGCCTCCATTGCCTTCTGAGGCAGAGAATTCCACAGATTCGCAACTCACTGGGTGAAAAAGTTTTTCCTCATCTCCGTTCTAAATGGCCTACCCCTTATTCTTTTAATCCCTTCAACTAAATCATTAATGTATATTTTGTAAATAACAGCGGTTCCAGCACCGAACCTTGAGGTGCCCCACTAGTCACTGCCTGTCATTCTGAAAGGGACCTGTTAATCTCTACTCTTTGTTTCCTGTCTGCCAACCAATTTTCTACCCATGTCAGTACCCTACCCCCAATACCATGTGTTCTAATCCACATCCACTGGCTCACCCTTGTCCATTTTCCTAGTTACATCCTCAAAAGATTCCAGAAGATTAGTCAAGCACGATTTCCCCTTTGTAAATCCATACTGATTCGGACCGATCCTACTACTGCTAACCAATTCTGCCGCTATTTCATCTTTTATAATTGACTCCAGCATTTTCTCCATCACCGATGTCAGGTTAACTACTCTATAATTCTCTGTTTTCTCTCTCCCGCCTTTCTTAAAAAGTGGGATAACATTAGCTACCCTCCAATCCACAGGAACTGTTCCTGAATCGATAGAACATTGGAAAATGATCACCAATGTGTCCACAATTTCTAGAGCCACTTCCTTAAGTACCCTGGGATGCAGAATATCAGGCCCAGGGAATTTATCAGCCTTCAGTCCCATCAGTTACCCAACACCATTTCTTTCAGTTCCTCTGACACCCTAGGTCCTCTGGCCATTAGTATATCTGGGAGATTGTTTGTGTCTTCCTTAGTGAAGACAGAGCCAAAGTACCTGTTCAACTCGTCTGCCATTTCCTTGTTCCACATAATAAATTCACCTGTTTCTGTCTTCAATGGTCCAACTTTAGTCTTAACTAATTTTTTCCTCTTCACATACCTAAAGAAGCTTTTACTATCCTCCTTTATATTCTTGGCTAGCTTACCTTTGTACCTCATCTTTTCTCCCCATATTGCCTTTTTAGTTATTTGCTCTTTAAAAGTTTCCCAATCTTCTGGCTTCCCGCTCATCTTTGCTATGTTATAGTTCTTCTCTCTTATTTTTATACTGTTCTTGACTTCCCTTGTCAGCCACGATCACCCCTTACTTCCCTTAGAATCTTTCTTCCTCTTTGGAATGAACTGATCCTGCACCTTCTGTATTATTCCCAGAAAAACCTTTCCATTGTTGTTCCACTGTAACTTTCCAGTCAACTTTGGCCAGCTCCTCTCTCATGGCTCCATTGTCCCCTTTGTTCAACTGTAACACTGACACTTCCGATTTTCCCTTCTCCTTCTCAAATTGTAGATTAAAACTTATCATATTATGGTCACTACCTCCTAATGGCTCCTTTACTTCGAGTTCCCTTATCAAATCCGGTTCATTACACGACACTAAATCCAGAATTGCCTTCTCCCTAGTAGGCTCCAGTACAAGCTGCTCTAAGAATCGGAGGCACTCCACAAACTCCCTTTCTTGGGGTCCAGTCCCAACCTGATTTTCCCAGTCTACCTGCATGTTGAAATCTCCCATAACAACCGTAGCATTACCTTTGCAACATGCCAATTTTAACTCTTGATTCAACTTGCACCCTATATCCAGGCTACTGTTTGGGGGCCTGTAGATAACTCCCATTATAACTCCACCTCTGCTTCCTTCCATGAAGCCAATTTTCTATCCAGTCAGCTATCTCTCCTTGAATTCCATGTGATCTAAGCTTCCAGAGCAACCTAAAGGGGCTGTCCCACTGCGGCGACCTAATTGGCGAGTTTGGAAGAATTTAGGAGAGTTTGAAAAAGTGTCATGTTGAAGACCTCCTTCGACTATGCAGAAGACCTCCTTCAACCTCTTTCAACTATGTTGAAGACTAGCTTCGACTAGCTTCAGGAAAACTGGACACCGAATAGTGGAGAGTGAAGACGACCTCATTCGATCTCCCTTCGACTATGTTGAAGACTATCCACGACTACCTTCGACTACCCTCGATTACCTACGAATAACATGCCGACCTACTACGATCTACTTAGACTAAACCTACGAGAAAAAAAAATATTGATTTTTTTCATGGTGACCTTTTTTTACTTGCGGGCATTTTTCAGCATCTTGAAAAATACGCCGCGACCTAGCTGAGGCCTCGAGTACGCGGGGACTACTCTCGAGCATGAAGGAGAGTTACAAAGACCTCCTAGGGCCTCGTGTCGACCATGCTATGAGTTTGCCCTTGACAGTATGAGTCAAGGGCAAACTCTTCTAAACTCGCCAATTAGGTTGCCGCTGTGGGACAGCCCCTTACCATGCGGAACCTTGTCCAATGCCTTACTGAAATCCATATATATGACTACAGCTCTGCCCTCATCCAACTTGTTGTTCACCTCTTCAAAAGACTCAGTTTCCTGAAACACAAGCCCCCACTCTAGTGACTTTCCAACCAAAGATGTTAGCTCACTGGCCTGTAGTTCTCAGGCTTTTCCCTGCGGCCCTTCTTAAATAGGGGTCAACATTTTCCACCCTCTGGTCTTCTGGCACCTTACCCGTATTCCTTTTTTGTGGAGGAAAGAACTGCAGACGCTGGTTTAAACAGGGCTGCCGACTCTCACGCTTTGAACATGAGAATAACGCATTTCGACAAATTCTCACACAGATCCTCACACTGTTGTAAGAAATTCTGTGATTAACGAAAATTTCAAAACTCATATAAACTGCAAGGGTGTTGGAGAGCCGGGGCTGAGGGAGGGATGGGGCGGCGGGGACAGATGTGGGGAGCCGGGGCTGGCGAGTGTTTGCGGGGCTGGCGAGTCGCTCGCTGCAGCTCCGGCCATGGAGCAGCCTCAGTGCAAGAGTCCCGTGCCGTCGGAGGCGTCAGAAGCATTGCGCCGCTGCAATGAGAGTCTCTGTGCCGAAGGGACAGAGACTCTCAAAGGGAGGGAGGGAGAGAGAGAGAGAGGGGAAGGAGACAGGGAGACAGGGGGGAGAGAGAGAGGGGGGTGAGACAGAGGGGGAGAGAATATGGATAGAGAGGAGGGAGAGAGAGGAGGAAGAGGGAGAGAGAGGAGAGAGGGGGAGAGAGAGAGGGGGGGGCGAGGTAGGGGAGAGAGGGAGAGGGAGAGGGTGGAGAGGGAGGAGAGAGGGTAGGAGAGAAGGGGAGAGGGAGGGGAGAGAAAGGGGGAAGAGAGGGGTGGTAAAAGAGAGAGGGGGAAGAGCGAGAGAGGGTAGAGAGAGAGAGAGAGAGAGAGGGTGGCAAAGAGAAAGGGAGAGGGGAGAGAGAGGGTAGAGAGAGCAAGGGGGAGAGTGTGGTGGGAGGGAGAAATGGGGGAGAGATGGGGGGAGAGAGAGTTAGGGGAAAGAGAGGGGAGAGAGAGTTAGGGGAAAGATCGAGGAAGAGGGGAGAGGGGAGGGGGAGAGAGAGGAGAGAGGGGGCGAGAGAGGGGGAGAGTGAGGTGGGAAGGAGAGGGGGAAGAGAGAGAGGGGAAGAGAGAGGAGAGGGGGAGAGAGAGAGAGGGGGAGAGAGAGAGGGGGAGAGAGAGGGGGGAAGAGAGGAGAGGAAGAAGGGGAGAGAGGGAGGGAATGGGAGAGAGGGATAGAGAGGCAGGGTTGCAAACTCTCATGCATTGAGCGTGGGAATCACGCATTTCGCAAAATTCTCACGCTGATCACAAATTTCTCACGCTCTGTCGTGAGAAATTCTGTGATTAACGAAAATTTCAAAACTCATATCAACTGCATGGGCCACGGGTGTTGGAACCAGAAGCAGCGGCGGGGACAGATGCGGACGGGGAGCGGAGGTGGCGAGCGTTTGCCAGGCTGGAGAGTCGCTCACTGCAGCTCTGGCCATGGAGCAGCCTCAGTGCAAGAGGCCGTCGGAGGTGTCGGAATAGTTGCGCCGCTGCCGTGAGAGTCTCTGTGCCAAATTCGACCACGTGACCGGCATGGATCAGGCTGCGGCTCGGTGCATCCTGGAGGATGCAGTGGTTGCTGGACGTAAGTACCAAGCACTGGGTAGAAACGGTGGAAGATAGCGGACTTCAAATGGGGGTGGTTGGAGAAAGCATCCTGCTTGCCTGCTAGATTTTCACTTACTGTAACTGCAGGAAAAATGTTCCCGATGTTGTGGGAGTTCAGAACCAGAGGTCACAGTTTAAGAATAAAGGGTAGGCCAGTTAGGACTGAGATGAGGACAAACTTTCTTCACGCAGAGAGTTGTGAATCTGTGGAATTCTCTGCCACAGAAGGCAGTGCAGGCCAATTCACTGGATGTTTTCAAGAGAGAGTTACATTTAGTTCTTGGGGCTAACAAAATCAAGGGATATGGGGGGAAAAAACAGGAAAGAGGTACTGATTTTAGATGAATAGCCATGATCATATTGAATGGCAGTGCTGGCTCGAATAGGGCCGAATGGCCTATTCCTGCACCTGTTTTCTGTGTTTCTATGCTTGAGTATATGGCAATAAAACTCGATCACTCCCTCACCGGGCTCAGCCTCCCCACTTTCAAAAACGCTCCGCGGCCCCTGGTTCAGATGGAGAACACTGCCAGATATGAGCGGGGAACTGAGGTCAGTTGTCCATGATGTCTGTATCCCAATGCTTAGCGCTTCATGTTTCGAAGTTGGCTAATGTTATTGATTTGTAATTTGCCTGATTTGTAATTAGTTGACAAAACCTTAATTTATCCATCCGGAACATACAGGGGGATGGGATAAGTGTAATATTAAAATGACATGCAAGCTGTCTGTCACAACATACAGCCCCGTTAACCCATTCTTTCCTTCAGTTAAATATTGGGAAGGTAGCAATATTGTCATTTGCCACTCAACTATTATGTTTGGTTACCTCACTGACTATTTCTAAACGCCCCCCAATTCCTTTGACAGGTTGAATAGAAATGTCCCTAATCTCGTTGTTTTATTAATTGAACACGTAGATGAACATCCTCAAGGCGTGTAATCAGATGGAAACGGATTCAGATGCGATATTTAAGAGCTTGTTCAAAGAAGGGGCATATTTTAAAGGAGTGACAGAGATACTTGCAGGGGAATGTGTGAGGAGATTATTATTTGTCTTTAGCTTTAGCTTGAACCAGGAGACCTGAAGATTCAAAGTTTAATATAGTAATTGTGCTGATACTGACCCCAACCAACCACGTAATGAATATCATCCATTCCGGAGGTTTTACTTTTATGATGCCATTTAAACTTCACTTGGATTTCAATCACTTCAATGTAAAAGTAATTGGTAATGGAGGGCATTGGAACAAAAATTTGCCATCGGTACATACTGTAATATAATAATGTATGCATGTTGGTAGGTGCAATCAAAACAAAGATCTTTTTATCATTGTTGTGTTATAAATACCACAGAAAATATGATGTACTCTCAACATCACATTTAATAGAATAATATCACTTAAATATATAGTTATTGAACTTTGCATTTCGGAAAAGTCCCAGCTGAGAGGAAGACAGCAAAATACTGAAAATATTGGGGGTGAAAATGACTTCAGGATAGTTTGTTAGGAAAATGAAAGAAATGGTAACAGAATACTTATACAGCTGAGTGAGTATAATTTTATGGATGAGAAGTTGTGTTCAACCAATTGATGACTTCTTTGACAAAGTAACTAGCATGTTAGATAACAAGGAAGCCAATGGATGTAGCAAATTTTGTTATACATAATTTGGTCTGTGAAGTGCCCCATAAAAGATTATCGCATTAGATAAGCACGTGGACTTGAACGTAATAGTTTAAGTCCAGGGGGTCAGATATGGGGCTTTATGTGTGGGCCAGATATATTGTCAGTGCAGAGGGGCTAGGAGTAAGGCCAAGTGTGAATCCAGAGTCAAGGTCTGGAATAGTACTAGGTGTGTCAGGTGTAATGCTGAACTCAGGGTCAGGAATGAGAGAAGGTATGCAACTGGAGTCAGGGTCAGGAGTAGTACCAGGTGTGCAGTGAGACCCAGGTTGGTCAACATGGGCCAAGTGTTTGATTATAATCTGATTTCCATACATGAATATACTAAGATCATTCATGTGCTGCACGTGTTGATCAGAGCCTGGCTCTACTGTGGAATGTAATTAGGAATGTAATTTAGTCTAACCTTATTCATAGCTAATCCAATTTAAAGTATATATATTGCATTCAAGTGTAAGTTAAAAGACTCGCTACAGTATGCACCATATTGCACAATTTCAAGCTGAAAAATGCAAAAGCTCCGTACCAATGGGTGGGGGACACCCTCCTCCCACATCCTTGACCCCCCCCCCCGGTCGCTACGCTCCCTCGGGCATGGTCTCTCACAATTTCTCACTCCCAACTCTCACCCAATGTTGGCAGCCCTGGTTTAAATGAAAGGTAGACACAAAATGCTGGAGTAACTAAGCGGTACAGGCAGCCATCTCTGGAGAGAAGGAATGGGTGATGTTTCGGGTCAAGACCCTTTTTGTGGGAGACATACAGTACTTGTTTAAACTAATCACCCACTCTGATTGTGATGCTTATTAGACACTTGATGATAAATTCTGGCTTATGATGATATAGAACTAATCTTGAAACGAATAAATTAGTACCTCGATAACTGAATTGACATTCAGCGTCACATTTTTCCACCAGTATTGGATCACTGGATTCCGTTGTACAAGTTCTACTCTCAGTATCTCCAAATGAATCAGGCCAATTTCGTCCTTGACACTTGTCTTCATAAGCTGCACAAAAAGGAGTCACTATTTTAGAAAATGTTTTATGTTTTTGTTGTTAGTTATATATATCACTGATTTGATGAACATATCGATGATCTGATAAGTAAATTTGTAGATGACAAAAAATGGAGGAGCTGTGGATAGTGAAAAAGGTTTTCAAAGGTTTACAGCAGGATATATTTCAGCTGGAAATTTGGGCAGAGAAATAACAAATGGATTTTGTCTGGTCAAGTGTGAGGTGACACATTTTGGGAGATCCAATGTAAGAGGAAAGTATAAGCAAGTGGCAGGACCTTTAGGGGCTTTGGTGTACAGAGGGATATTGGAGTGCAAGTATATAGCTGTCCAATGGTGGCAACACACATGGAGAGAGTAATAAAGAAGGTCACCATGCTTGCCTTCATCAGTCAGGGCAGTGAATATAAAAGTTGGGGAGTCAGGTGCAACTGTATAAAACAGGTTAAATCACATTTGGAGCATCATGTGCAGTCTTTTAAAAAAGATGATCCTGGTTTTAAAATGTTCAACCTGTGCAGAGCCTCACAATCTTCCAGATGGTTTTTGATCTGACAGAAACTATTTCTAATTTTGTTCACAAAATAAATATGAAGGGGATGGTGCATTTTGAGAAGGATCCCCAGTTTTAAGGCAATTCAGACAACTGAGTGAACGGTCATTTACATGGCCCTCCTGTTTGAGTTCTTCCCGACTTTCTTTACATTCCTCACAAACCCTGTCTAATTTCAGCTTCTAAATATTACATATGCTTCCTTTTTCTTTTTGACTAATTTTTCAACATCACTTATCATCTAAGGTTCCTGAACTTTATCCCCTTCTCACGGGAACAGGTTGGTCCTGAATTCTGATCAGCTGGTCGTGAAAAAAAATCCCTCATGTCAGATATGGACTTACCAAATGAGAGTTCAGTTTAGTTTAGAGATACAGCGTGGAAACAGGCCCTTCGGCCCACCAAGTCCGCACTGACCAGTAATTCCCTGAACACTGAGAGCTGCTCCCAATCTATTCTCCCTAGCTCTTGCTAATAATGCCATAATTTGCCCTCCCCCAATTTAGCACTTATTGTCAAGATCCAGACTTATCTTTATCTATAACTAACATAAAACTTAAGGAGTTGTAGTAAAAATGTAAATTGAAGATCCCAAAATGCCCTCCAACTGAAACCTCAATAATCTAGTTTCCCAATGTAAGGTCTAATATAGCCCCTCCTCTTGTTGGATTATCTACATTCGGTTCAAAGAAACTTTCTTGGATGCCCCTAATAAATTCTGCCCTGCCTCAGTCTCTTACACTCAGGGAGTTCTAGTCAATATTGGAAAATTAAAGTAATGCACTATGACAACCCTGTTGCTTTTAAGTCTTTCCATAATCTGCCTACATATCTATTCCATTAACAATTGGAAGGCCTATAGTGTAACCCCATCAAAATGCTAGTACCTTTCTAGAATACTAGGTTGTCAGTCATGCCCCTGAGGCTCAGTTCACTTGCCTTAATCATAATATTCTTTGCATTAAAATAGCACACTTTAGTCCCATCATGTTAATTTGGACTGGCCCTGCCTGGCTTTACAATTAGATTCCTTTGCTCCATAGATGCTGCCTCACCCACTGAGTTTCTCCAGCATTTTTGTCTGGAGAAACTTTTGTCAATTCACATGGTAAATGTGGCTATGGAAAAAAGCCATGGAAGATCATTTAACACTGACTAGCATAATTTCTCTGAAGTTATAAAAAGCTTTGACATTCTGAACAGAGCAGTGCCAATTTTCTATTTATGTTACAAATTCAGTTATGTGCTTTGTGCTTTCTTTCACCATTAAGACTGAAAGACAAATAAAAAAGACAAGGCTCCGTACTCGGCCCCCTCCTCTTCATCATCTACATCCTCCCCCTTGGTCAGATACTCCGCCACTTCAACCTGGACTTCCACTGTTACGCCGATGACACCCAGATCTACCTCGGCACCAAATCCCCCCACAACCCCCCCCTCTCCCATATCAACTCCTGTTTGTCAGCTATAAAAACCTGGATGCAACATAACTTCCTCAAACTCAACAGCGATAAGACAGAATTCCTCCTCATAGGCTCCAAAGCCACACTCAGCAAAATCAATAACCCCACTCTCACCATCGACGGCACCACTGTCTCCCCATCTCACAAGGCCCGCAACCTTGGCGTGATCTTTGATTCCACCCTCTCCCTTGAGCCTCACATCCGCCATGTCATTAAAACCTCCTTCTTTCATCTCCGCAACATCGCCAAACTCAGACCCTCTCTCACACCTCCCGCTGCTGAAAGACTCATCTCCTCCCGACTGGACTATTGCAACTCACTTCTCCTTGGCATCAGCTCCACCTACATCAACCGACTCCAACTGGTCCAGAACGCAGCCGCCCGACTCATCACCCACACCAAATCCTGGCATCACATCACTCCAGTCCTCAAACAACTTCACTGGCTTCCCATCTCCCACCGGATCACCTACAAAATCCTGATCCTCACCTACAAAGCCCTCCACCATCTGGCCCCCCCATATCTCACTGACCTCCTCTCCCCCTACCAACCCTCACGGTCCCTCAGATCCACATCAGCCGATCTCCTCTCCATCCACGTCCAACCTCCGCAGTTTTGGGGACAGAGCCTTCTCCAGGGCAGCTCCCAGGCTCTGGAACTCCCTCCCCCAACTGATCCGCAATTCCGTGTCCCTCACCATCTTCCAGTCCCGCCTCAAGACCCATCTCTTCACCTCTGCCTATCCTTAGCCCCACGTCCCCCTCCCTTTTCATCTGTGCATTAATTGCCTCATATTGTGTTTTGAATTGTATTCTGTCTTTACTTTGTGTACTAGTCATGTCTCTACTATTTATTTAATTCCCCTTACATGTTTTTCCTCTACCTGCTAAATTTTTGTAAGGTGTCCTTGAGACTCTTGAAAGGCGCCCATAAATAACATTTATTATTATTATTATTATTATTATTAAATAGGGTTATCATAGTACAGGATTTTAATGTTCCCTATATAGACTGGGTCTGTCACGGTGCCAATGGCTTGGATGTGGTGGAATTTGTCAAATGTGTTCAGGGAAGTTTCCTCAGGCAATATGTAAAGGGCCGTACAGGGAAAGGGCAAAGCGTGATCTATCTTAGGATATTGGGTAGGGCAAGAGACTGAAGTATCCATGAGTGAATGAGCTTTTTGGAATCAGCGACCATTGTTCTATTAGTTGTATAATAGTTATGGTTAGAGACAGAGTGGGCCCACAAGTTACAATTCATTAGTTGGATAAAGCCAACTTTGATGGTACTAGACAGAAACTTGCTAAAGTTGATTGGAGCAGATTTTTTCGTTGGCAAAGGAACTTCCGGAAAGTGAGAAGCTTTTAAAAATGTGATGACAAGAGTTCACGACAAGCATGATCCAGTTTGTACGAAGGGCACGGCAGATGGGAGTAGGGAAGATTGGAAGACAAGAGGAAATGAGTCTCTGGTCAGAAAAAAGGAGGCATGGGAAAGGTAATGACAGCTGGGATCAAGTGCATCCTTGGAGTATTGGGTTCTGAGGAGCAGAAGGAAATGAGGAGGACAGAAAAGGGGCAGGAGATAGTTCTGGCAGATAATATTAAGGAAAATTTGAAGAGATTTTATAAGTATATGGAGGGAAAGAGGATAACTAGAGAGAGAATATGGCCCTTTAGAACCCAAATTGGTCTCCTCTGTGAGGAGCTGCAGGAGCTGGTTGAGGTCCTTAATGACATTTGTTTCTGTTTTTTTTCCTCATGGAGAAGGACAAGAAGGGGAACTTGGGACAGTTAATGGAAATGTCATGAGGGCAGTCCGAATTATGGTTGAGGTGGTGCTGGAACCACCTAAGGCATATGAAAGTAGATAGTTCTCCTGGCTTGAACAGATATGTCCGAGGACACTGTAGGAGGCTGGGCAAGAAATTACAGGAGCCCTGGTTGAGATATACAAATAATCATTTGACACAGGCAAGACTGGAGGATAGCTAATGTTGTGTCTCTATTTAATAAGAGCTGCAAGGGAAAGCCTGGGAACTATAGGCCACTGAGCCTAACATCTGTGATGGGAAAGTTACTGACGTACTAAGAGGATTCTGGGGGATAAAACATATATGTATTGGACAGGCATGGGCTAATTAGGGATTGTCAGCATGATTTTAAACAGGAGATTTTAACCGTGTTTTAAGAATCAGATTGAGTTTTTTAAAGAAGTAACCAAAAAGGTTGACAAAGGCAGTAAAATTAGTAAGTTTGCAAATTATACTAAAGTGGGTGGTGTTGTAGAGAATGAAGATGGTTACAAAAAATTACAGCATAATTTTGATCAGCTGGGCTTGTGGATGGAGGAATGATTGATGGATATGGATGAGATCATACAGGGCAAGGTTAGCAAGTTTGCAGATGATACAAAAGTGGGTGATTTTGCAGATAGTGCAGATGGTTGTGAAAAATTGCAGCAGGATCTTGATCGATTGGCCAGGTGGGCTGAGGAATGGTTGATGGAATTTAATACAGAGAAATGTAGGGCTCTGGGGAGTGCTGTAGAGCAGCAGGATCTAGGAATACAGGTCCATGGTTTCTTGAAGGTGGAGTCGCAGGTGGATAGGGAGGTCAAAAAGGCGTTTCACACATTGGCTTTCATCAGTCAAGAGTATTGAGTATAGAAGTTGGAAGGCCATGTTGCACTTGTATAAGACATTGGTGAGACCACATTTAGAGTATTGTGTTCAGTTTTGGGCACCACATTATAGGAAGGATGATGTCAAGCTGGAAAGGGTACAGAGAAGATTTACAAGGATGTTGCCTGGGGTAGAGGGTCTGAGCTATAGGGAGAGGTTGAGTAGGCTGGGACTCTAGGAGCACAGGAGGATGAGGAGCGATCTTATTGAGGTGTATAAAATCATGAGAGGAATAAATCTGTTGATGCACAGGGTATCTTGCCCAGAGTAGGTGAATCGAGGACCAGAGGTCATAGGTTTAAGGTGAAGGGGAAAAGATTTAATAGGAATCTGAGGGGTAACTTTATCACAGAAAGGTGGGTGTATGGAACGAGCTGACAGAGGAGGTCGTTGAAGCAGGGACTATCCCAACATTTAAAAAATACTTAGACAAGGATATGGACCAATCTCGGGCAGGTGGGACTAGTTAGTGTAGCTGAAACATATTGGGGCTATGTGGTGAAGTTGGGCCGAAGGGCCTGGTTCCACACTGTATCAAACCAAGGTAGGAGTTTCACCAAGAGTTGCAGGGCCCTGGAGAGTGGTACAGAGTAGAGGTATCGAGGAATGCAGGTACATAGTTCCATGAAAATTGTGTCATAGGTAGATGAGATGCCAAGAAGGCTTTCAGTGCATTGGCCTTGATAAGTCAGGATATTGCATACAGAATGTGTAGGAAAGAACTGTAGACACTGCAGAGTCTGAAGAAGGTTCTCGACCCGAAACGTCATCCATTCCTTCTCTCCAGAGATGCTGCATGTCCCACTCAATTACCATATATATAACCATATAACAATTACAGCAAGGAAACAGGCCATCTCGACCCTTCTAGTCCGTGCCGAACACGTATTCTCCCCTAGTCCCATATACATGCGCTCAGACCATAACCCTCCATTCCTTTCCCGTCCATATAACTATCCAATTTATTTTTAAATGATAAAAACTAACCTGCCTCCACCACCTTCACTGGAAGCTCATTCCACACAGCCACCACTCTCTGAGTAAAGAAGTTCCCCCTCATGTTACCCCTAAACTTCTGTCCCTTAATTCTCAAGTCATGTCCCCTTGTTTGAATCTTCCCTACTCTCAGTGGGAAAAGCTTATCCACGTCAACTCTGTCTATCCTTCTCATCATTTTAAAGACCTCTATCAAGTCCCCCCTTAACCTTCTGCGCTCCAAAGAATAAAGCCCTAACTTGTTCAACCTTTCTCTGTAACTTAGTTGCTGAAACCCAGGCATTGAATTACTCAAGCATTTTGTGTCTATTGCGTATAGAAGTCGGGATATTATGTTACAGTTGTACAAAACATAGGCAGGCTGCACTTAGAAAATTGTATTAAGGTTTGGTAACCCTTCTACAGGATGGATGTTGGCAAGATGGAAAGAGTGCAGAGAAGATTTAAGAGGATATTGCCAGGACATGAGGGCCTGATCTATTTGAATAAGTTGGGCAGGCTAGAACTTTATTCTTTGGAGTGCAGGAGGCTGAGGGGTGATCCTACAGAGGTGTATAGGATCAAGAGGGAAATCGATAGGGTGAATGGACAGAGTATTTTACCCAGAGTAGGGGAAGTAAGATACAGAAGATATAAGTTTGTGATTTAATGGGAATCAACATTGACTCAAGGGTCCAAAAAGTTTATTACAAATGAGTTGGATTTTAGAAATAAGAATGTTTTCTTACGTTGGTGAGACCATATCTAGAGAACAGCACAGTTTTCTTCCCCTTACCTGAAAAACAATCAGGTAGCATTGGAGGTACACAAAATTGCTGGGGAAACTCAGCGGGTGCAGCAGCATCTATGGAGCGAAGGAAATAGGCGACGTTTCGGGCCGAAACGAAGGGTTTCGGCCCGAAACGTCGCCTATTTCCTTCGCTCCATAGATGCTGCTGCACCCGCTGAGTTTCCCCAGCAATTTTGTGTACCTTCGATATTCCAGCATCTGCAGTTCCCTTTTGAACAGGTAGCATTGGAGGTTGCCTGGAAAGAAATTCACCAAGCTAATAGATTACCTAAATAAGCCGGGTCCTTTTTTTTGGAGTTTAGTAGAATGATGAACTTACCGAAACATTAAACTTTGGGCACATGACAGTAGATATCAAGCTGTTTTCATTAGTGGGGTTATCTCAAATAAGGGAAGTTTCAAAATAAGTGGCAGGCCATTTAAAGTCAGGATAGAACAAACTTCTCCAGGAGGGTAGTGAATCTCTGGAATTCTCCACCAAGGTGAATTGTCGTGGCTAGCTCATTTGAATTATTTAAAGTGGAGGTAGATATATTTTTGTAAGATTTTGGTGGATCCCCTTGTCTTCAGTCCCCGAGGATCCATTATTATTCAGAGGCAGGGCCAGTTTGGGAAGCCAGGTGGATTATTGCTATTATTTTTTTTGTTCTTCTTCTTGTGTTCATGGCATTAGACCAGATATAGGTAAGCAAATCTCTTCCTGATTGCCTGCTACTGTCCTCCCTCAGCTTATGAATCAGTACTCCTGCATGCAGAGAAACATTTAGAAGACTTTGAAAGCAGCAAGAGCAAATAATGTGCTCTGAGTAGGAGACTTCAATGTACATCAGAGAAATAGCTTGGCTATACCACTCAGATTATTGAGGTGACTTTATTCAAACAAAGTATCCAGAGGGACTTAACAGGATAGATGTTGAGATGTTTTCACTAGTGGAAGAGAGTTGAATAAGGGGATATTGATACAAGAGGCTGCTCATTTAAAACAATTTTTTTTCCCAGAGCGTAGTGAAAATCTGGAATTTTCTGCCCCGAGGATAAAAACAAAATCATTAAATGTATCTTTAAAAATCGAGAATTAAGGGTTACGGGGAACTGGCAGAAAAGAGGAGTTGAGGCCAACATAGATAAGCCATGGTCATATTGAATGGCAGTTAAGATTGAGGAGCCTTGAGTGCCCTACTCCTGCTTTCTTGTGTAACCTCGTGGCCTGGCACTATCCCATTCTGCCATTACGATGAAACCAGAGGGTTGTCCCAATTTCAATTAACTGTGTCGACAGGCAAGCCTGGAGCAGCACCCAACCAATCAAAATATGAGATGCTGGCCTAATGAATCTACGACAGTGGAGATCATGCTAAAGCGATAAACAGTATTCATTAAACAGAACAAAGCAATTTAGCAAACAATGGATGCCATCATAGCTCTGCAATCTTACCGCATATGGTTGTTCATGCGGCTGATAATTAAATTGCTAATAGGTTGAAACTCCAAGAACTATCTCTATTCTCTTCAGCCAATTGGATTTTGTCCATGAATCAAGAAACCACAGAGTCCTGGAGACCGCAAGGACAAGGTGACCAGACAATATTCCAGTTGTAATTTTTCTGACTTACACCTAAGAACTAGTTGCACCTCAAGCTGAGCTCCTCCACTTCAGTTACAAAACTATTATCTACCCAATAAAGTTTAAAAAGTGCCTGGGTCTGCTAGTTCACAAATTGTAGGACAAAACATTTAGCTGATTACTGCCTAATCTAGTCTACCCTCAATCATTGGTAATGGGATGAAAGATGTCAGGAACATTGCTATCAAGAGGCATTTACTCAACAATAACCTGCTAATCAATCCCAAGCTTAGATTTTCCTAGGTCACCAGACTCAGATCTCATTACAGCAGTGGTCCAAACATGGACAAGGAGCTGACTTTGACCAGGTGAAATCAATTGCATAATTGGGAAACAAACTCCAACGTATAGACATATATATAACCATATAACCATATAACAATTACAGCACGGAAACAGGCCATCTCGGCCCTACAAGTCCGTGCTGAACAACTTTTTTCCCTTAGTCCCACCTGCCTGCACTCATTCCATAACCCTCCATTCCCTTCTCATCCATATGCCTATCCAATTTATTTTTAAATGATACCAACGAACCTGCCGCCACCACTTCCACTGGAAGCTCATTCCACACCGCTACCACTCTCTGAGTAAAGAAGTTCCCCCTCATGTTACCCCTAAACTTCTGTCCCTTAATTCTGAAGTCATGTCCTCTTGTTTGAATCTTCCCTATTCTCAAAGGGAAAAGCTTGATCACATCAACTCTGTCTATCCCTCTCATCATTTTAAAGACCTCTATCAAGTCCCCCCTTAACCTTCTGCGCTCCAGAGAATAAAGACCTAACTTATTCAACCTATCTCTGTAACTTAGTTGTTGAAACCCAGGCAACATTCTAGTAAATCTCCTCTGTACTCTCTCTATTTTGTTGACATCCTTCCTATAATTGGGCGACCAAAATTGTACACCATACTCCAGATTTGGTCTCACCAATGCCTTGTACAATTTTAACATTACATCCCAGCTTCTATACTCAATGCTCTGATTTATAAAGGCTAGCATACCAAAAGCTTTCTTTACCACCCTATCTATATGAGATTCCACCTTTACGGAACTATGCACGGTTATTCCCAGATCCCTCTGTTCAACTGTATTCTTCAATTCCCTACCATTTTATTGATAAGGATAAGGAAAATTATAATATGGAAGATATAGCTAATAGCTTTAATAATTTTTTTGTAAATATTGGACCAGACCTGGCTAAACAAATCCCTGATCCAGGGACATCTGGAGAAACTCCTGAGAATTTAGTGGAGAGAAATCCCTGCTCTATGTTTCTTACGGCAGTAGAAGAAAAAGAACTGTTGGATATTGTCAAAACATGTAAAAATAAAAAGTCTACCGATTTCAACGACATTGACATGTCGCTAGTTAAGATGGTCATTGAGGGGATCTCCAAACCTTTAACATTCATCTGTAATTTATCCTTCCAAACCGGTACTTTTCCAATTCAAATGAAAATAGCAAAAATAATACCAATATACAAAACTGGGAACAAGCATCATTTTACAAACTATAGACCTGTTTCCTTACTCCCACAATTTTCCAAAATACTAGAAAAAATGTTTAATAATAGATTAGATAAATTTGTAGAAAAGAATAAATTAATCACAGAAAGTCAATATGGATTCAGAACAAATAGATCAACATCACTTGCAATATTAGAATTAACTGAAGACATCACAAACGCCATTGATAATAAATTATATGCAGCTGGGATATTCATTGACATAAAAAAAGCATTTGATACAATTAATCACGATATCTTATTAAAAAAATTGGAGAGGTATGGAATTAGAGGAATAGTACTGGACTGGATTAAAAGCTACTTAAGTAACAGGCAACAGTTTGTAAATCTGGGTAGTCATAATTCTACATGCTTGGACATTGTGTGTGGTGTACCACAGGGGTCAGTGCTGGGCCCAAAATTATTTATCATGTACATAAACGATATTTGTAATGTGTCCAATGTCTTGAGGCTGGTTTTGTTTGCAGATGATACAAATATTTTTTGTTCTGGGGAAAATTTAAAACAGCTATTGGATAAAATAATAAAAGAAATGGGTAAATTGAAAATATGGTTTGATAGGAATAAAATTTCTTTAAATCTGAGTAAAACTAAAATAATGTTATTTGGTAATTGTAGAATAAATACACTAGTAAGTATAAAGATAAATGGGGTGGAAGTTGAAAGAGTGCATGAAAATAAATTTCTTGGGGTTATAATTGACGATAAAATAAGCTGGAAATCACATATTAAACATGTAAAATTTAAATTGTCAAAAAGTATCTCTGTATTATACAAAGCCAAGCAAGCTCTGGATTACAAATCACTCCGTATTCTTTATTGTTCATTAATTTTACCCTACTTAAATTATTGTGCAGAAGTCTGGGGTAATAACTATAAAAATTCGATACACTCATTAACCATGATGCAAAAAAGAGCAATTCGTATTATCCATAATGCTAAGTATCTGGGTCATACGAATCCATTATTGTTAGTCAAAATTATTAAAATTAGAAGATTTGGTTACATTCAAAACAGCTCAGATAATGTTTAGGGCCAAAAATAAAAATTTACCTGGAAACATTCAAAAATTATTTAACGAGCGTGTGGGGGGTTACAATTTAAGAGGAATATTTAACTTTAAGAAACAAAGAGTCCGTACGACTAGAAAAACCTTTTGTATTTCGGTTTGTGGAGTAGGAGTGTGGAATAAATTGAACGGGGAATTAAAGCAATGCACAAACATGAATCATTTTAAAATGATATATAAAAAAATAATTTTCAAGGGGTACAGGGATGGAGGGGATGGTTGACAAGTGGGGGTTAATGTTTATCTATTGCTTTACTATTGTTTACTTATGTTTGGGTACTTCAGATATGAAGTTTGTATGTGCATAATAGTTGTATGTATATATATGTCTGTAGGTATTATGGGAAATTGCCTAGGGTAGTATTATTATTATTAATTAATTGATTTTTAAACATGGTAGAAGTGTTGGAGAAAAGGGGTGAGATTTAATAAGTTATTCTTCTTCTCACTCCTTTTCGAGCTTGTACAGACACATTGGAACTTTGCTTTTGTTCTTTTCATTGCTTTGTAAATATTGATTGTAATGTCCAATTGTTTGATAATTTCGATTTTGTTACTATTAATGTCTTTAATGTCCTTACTTGTTTGGAATAAAAAAATAAAAAAATTAAAAAATAAATAAATTTATCATGTACGTCCTATTTTGATTTGTCCTGCCAAGGTGTAACACCTCACATTTATCAGCATTAAACTCCATCTGCCATCTTTCAGCCCATTTTTCCAAATGGCCTAAATCACTCTGTAGACTTTGGAAATCCTCTTCATTATCCACAACACCCCCTATCTTGGTATCATCTGCATACTTACTAATCCAATTTACCACCCCTTCATCCAGATCATTGATGTACATGACAAACAACAAAGGACCCAACACAGATCCCTGAGGCACCCCACTAGTCACCTGCCTCCAACCCGACAAACAGCCATCCACCATTACCCTCTGGCTTCTCCCATTCAGCCACTGCTGAATCCATCTTGCTATTCCTGCATTTATACCCAACAGTTTAACCTTCTTAACCAACCTTCCATGAGGAACCTTGTCAAAGGCCTTACTAAAGTCCATATAGACAACATCCATATAGACAACATTGACACAAAGGATGATTAATATGATTGCTGAAGAGCAATCATCCAGCACCGGACATATCTGCAGGAGGTCCTCAGGGAATACATCATCCCGTTATCTTCTCATTCCATCACATGGTCAGAATTGGGCATGTTGAATAATACCTGCACAGTGAGCAATTTCATTTCAAACTCCTCAGCAAATAAAACAGTCCCTTCCTTCATACTGCAAATACAGGCAACATTCAATCATTATATAAGTGGCCACAAAGTTGACAGGAAATGTTTAGTTTCAATTAGTGTTCCTCAACTACTCTTGGCATTTAATAGCATTACCATGGCCAAGCGCCTCTCAGCTAGCACGTCACCATTGACCAGAAACCCAACGTACATGTGATTATAAAAGCAGTACAGAGGATGGATGCCCTACAGCAAGTGATTGACCTCTTGAGGGCTCAAATTATTTCCACAATCCTCAAGATGGGACTGAATAAACACTCTCTGCCTGCCTAGATGAGCATAGCTCCAACAACTCTCAAGAAGTTCAACATCATCAAGTACCTAGCTGCCAGCCTGCTAGACACACATCAACCATCTTAAGCAGCAGTGGATAATAGTGGTTAGAAACATAGAAATATAGGTGCAGGAGTAGGCCATTCAGCCCTTTGAGCCAGCACCACCATTCATGGCTGATCATCTGAAATCAGCACCTCATTCCTGCTTTTTCCCCATATCCCTTGATTCCTTTAGCCCTAAGAGCTAAATCTAACTCTCACTTGAAAACATCCAGTGAATTGCCCTCCACTGCATTCTGCGGCAGAGAATTTCACAGATTCACAACTTTTTGGGTGAAAAAATGTTTACTCATCTCAGTCCTAAATGGTCTACCCCATATTCTTAAATTGTTACCCCTGGTTCTGGACTCCCCCAACATCGGGAACATTTTTCCTGCATCTAGCCTGTCCATTAGAATTTTACCTGTTTCTATAAGATACCCTCTCATCCTTCTAAATTCCAGTGAACACAAGCTCAGTCGACCCATTCTTTCATGATATGTCAGTACCGCCGTCCCGGGAATTAACCTGGTGAACCCATGCTGCACAATGCCACGTTGCAGTGCAAATGCACTGTAGTTATATACTGTGACTGCTGCAACAGCACTTCACAAACCCATAACATTTACCACCAAGAAGGATAAAGAAAACAGGTGTGTGGGAACACCACTACCTACAAATTCCCTTCCAAGCACACCATCCTGCTATGGGAATATATTATTCCTTTGTCATTGCTGGACCCAAATCCTGGAGCTACCAACCCAATAGCACCAGAAAGACTACTGCCAGCTCAAGATGCCAGATCATAGTCACAATCTTAGGGCAAATAGAGATGGCTAATAAAAGCTGGTCGGACTAATGGTACCTTGATTATAGAACAAATAAATATCTATTTTTTAAGCTCAAAAGTGGATCAAGTACAATTGGAACTAACTACTGGAGGAGCATTCTTTAATTGTAATGATGGGCATCATTCAAACTTAAATGTACATTGAGAAGATGATGTCTATAATCAGACCATTTAAATAATGTTTATGTATATTTTCATACCCTTGTGCTGTTGGCAAGAAAAAACTGCAAGAGAGCCTGTGTTATTAAAAAGTAGTTCAACAATGAGCGGCAAATATACAGCAACAAACTATGACAAATACAGAGTATGTTTTATATTTTCTATACATTTAGACTTACATATTGTAACATTATGATGTTATAAATTTATCAAATGGTTAGTCATATGCAGTCTGAATTAACAAGGGATCCAAAACGGTTATTTACGTTATGAGTAAGGTATGAATATAGGTGAGAAGATACGCACCTGTACAGGGTTCTGGACACAAGGCATCTGATGAACAGGGATCTGGACATAAGACATCTGTTGAACAGGGATCTAGACATAAGGCATCTGTTGAACATGGATCTAGACATACGACATTTGATGAACATGGATCTAGACATACGACGTTTGATGAACATGGATCTAGACATACAATGTGTGATGGATATGGATCTAGACACACGGCACCCGATGAACATCGATCTAGACATACGACGTTTGATGAACATGGATCTAGACATGCGACCTTTGATGGAAATGGATCTAGACATACATCGTTTGATGGAGATGGATCTAGACAGAAGATGCCTGATGAAGATTTTCGTCTATATTCATGTGCTTCCTTCATCTGTTGACTTTCTACAATAGAGAATAATTTATCAGCTGGATACAAAATATAGATGTGTCATTGCCAAATTCTTTCTCGACTAGAACGAGCTATCTGCACCTCTATATTATTATGCTTAACATATATCCTTGTGACAGAGAAGGCTGCTCTGGCATATAGAATTAGTGTCAGTTCTATGAACAATTTCATAAATTCCATTCCCTCATTTACTTCTCTGTAATCTGTTCTCTCTGCGAATTCCACAAGCACCACCTCCCCACTCCTGATCCTCCCTCCAGCCGCCGACACCTACATTTTACAGCAGACAAAAATTAGCATATTTTTGGGATGTTAGAAGAAACCAGAGCACACTAGGGAAGCCTGCAAACGCAGGATTGATTGCAAGTTGCTGGATCTATGAGATAGCTGCACGACCTGCAGTGCCACCCACATGTATGATAAGTGGATCACCAAAGGGCAGGCTTTTTTGATCACTGCATCAGTGTGAAGGGACCAGGTTAAGTTGCTGCTTATATAGATGTTGAGAAACATGAAGCTGTTTGCTAGCTCTAAAGCAGCTCTGATGATGACGGCAAGGTTGAGTTCAACCCCTTTTTACCCATGAGTCAACAACCAACTCTTTTGTAGTAAATCACAGTAACTCAGCGGGTCAGGCAGTATCTCTGGAGGACATTGATAGGCAACGTTTCAGGTTGGGAACCTTCTTCAGACTGATTGTAGTTGGGAGGAGAAAGTTGGAAAGGAGATGGAGAAACACAAAGCCCGGCAATTTTCCTCTGTTTTTACTACATGAAGAGGAGGGAAGTTGGGAAAGTTAAAGGGGATGTTTTGAGGACAGTCCATATTACAGTCGAGGTAGTCCCAACACATTTAAAGGTAGATAAATCTATTGGGCCTGATCAAATATATCCAAGGATACTGTGGGTAGCGAGATAAGAAATTGCAGAAGCAGTGGCTGAGATATACGAATCATCATTTGTCACGGGTACGGTACTGGACGACGAGAGGATGGCTAATGTTGTGCCTCTAATTAAGGAGGGCTGTGAAAGAGATTGTGGGAACAATAAGCTTAACATCTTTGGTAGAAAAGTTACTGGAGAGGATTCTGGGAGATAAGATACACATGGATTTGCAAAGCCAGGGGTTTACTAGGGAAAGTCAGTATGGTTTTGTTTTGTGGGAGATCATACTTCCCAAATTTGATTGAGTTCTTTGAAAAAGTAACTCAGATTGATGATGGCAGAGCTGCAGATGTAGTCTACAAGGACTTTAGCAAAGCCTTTGGTAAGGTGCCATATGGAAAGCTACTCTGGAAGGAGAGAGTGCACAGGATCCAGGGAGAACTAGCTAACAGGGTAAAGAATTGAGTTAATGGTAGGAAACAGAGGAACGTAGTGCAAGGTTGCTTATTGGTTTGTGACATGTGGTGTTATCAGAGATTAGTGTTACGCCCCTTCACTATTTGTCATTTACATCAACAATTTAGATGAGAATGTTGAAGGTATGATTAATAAGTTTGCATTGACACCAAAATAGATGTTATCATAGACTGTGAAGATGCTTCTCCAACAGTAGCCTGGTGGTGAAAAGGTATTATCGCAAATGTTAGTTAATTCATCACCTGCTGTGAACTAAATATGACAATTGTTCAGAATTCAATATGATTATACAAATATGACTTACAGTGCCCTCCATAATGTTTGGGACAAATACCCATCATTTATTTATTTGTTTGCCTCTGTACTCCACTTCAGGTGCAGCGGAGGTTCACCTGCACCTCCTCCAACCTCATCTATTGCATCCACTGCTCTAGATGTCAGCTGGTCTACATCGGTGAGCAAGTAGGCTTGGCGATCACTTTGCCGAACACCTCCGCTCGGTTCGTAATAACCAACCTGATCTCCCGGTGGCTCAGCACTTCAACTCCCCCTCCCATTCCGAATCCGACCTTTCTGGCCTGGGCCTCCTCCATGGCCAGAGTGAGAACCACCATAAATTGGAAGAGCAGCATCTCATATCTCACTTGGGCAGTTCGCACACCAGCGGTATGAACATTGACCTCTAATTTCAGGTAGTCCTTACTTTCCCCTCCCCTTCTCAGCTCCCCCTCAGCCCACTGGCTCCACCTCTTCCTTTCTTCTGCCTGCCCCCCCACCCTCACATCAGTCTGAAGAAGGGTTTTGACCCAAAAAGTTGCCTATTTCCTTCGCTCCATAGAAGCTGCCTCACCCGCTGAGTTTCTCATTCTGGGAACTTGTCGCGGACTCAGTATGGTCGCCGCAAATTTTTGTCTACCTCCACAATTTGAGACTTGTGACAGAAAAAAATCACATGTGGTTAAAATGCACATTGTCAGATTTTAATAAAGGCCATTTTTATACATTTTGGTTTCACCATGTATAAATCACAGCAGTGTTTATACATAGTCCCCCCCCATTTCAGGGCACCAAAATGTATGGGACTCAGCAATGTCATGTAAATGAAAATAGTCATGTTTAGTATTTTGTTGCATATCCTTTGCATGCAATGACTGCTTGAAGTCTGCGATTCATGGACATCACCAGTTGCTGGATGTCTTCTCTGGTGATGCTCTGCCAGGCCTGTATTGCAGCCATCTTTAGCTTATGCTTGTTTTGGGGGCTAGTCCCCTTCAGTTTTCTCTTCAGCAGATAAAAAGCATGTTCAATTGGGTTCAGATCAGGTGATTGACTTGGCTACTCAAAAATTGATAATTTTTTCGCTTTGAAAAACTCCTTTGTTGCTTAGATGACTTTTTAGGCAAGTGCAGGAGACTCTGCGTTTGCCACATGGTCGTCACATGTTAGCTGGTGGTCTCTGGTGAGTTTCCTTCATGGTCGCGAGGAGTTCCCTCATTCTGGGAACTTGTCGCGGCCTCAGTATGGTCGCCGCAAATTTTTTAACATGTTGAAATTTTTTCTGCGACTATAAATTGGTCGCCATGGAGATAATCGATAATCCTGCAGTCGTAGGTGTAGTTGTAGTGGGGTCGCCATGTAGTTGTAGGTAATCGAGGTAGTCGTAGGTATTTTTAATCGCCTTTGCTGACCGGTCATTTTCATTGGCTCATTGGGGGAAAAAAACTTAAGCAGTCGTTTTCAGAACCAAGGATAACCGACCGGTAAGGTTAAATGTCCACCGAACTTCACAGCTGTGTATCTCTGGCTTATTAAAAGTTGTCTGGCTTCTTAAAAGTTGTCTCCACTCCTTCTCCCCGCTTCCCTCCTCACCCCCCCCCCCCCTCCCCTCCCCCCTCCTCTTCCCCCTCCTCTTCCCGTTCTTTTAAAGGTTTACTGTACACTGTGCTTGCTGTCTTAATTACAGCACCAACCTTCCCGTTCATCACGATGTGTGTCCGTATCTCCTTGGCCCTCCCCCCTGGCCTGGCCCCCGCTTTTGCGATGTGTGTGTGTGTGTTCCACTCTGACAGTCGCCGTTCCAGTTCCCGGTTTTTCAGGCGACTGCCGGCAACTTGACAGTCGCCAGCAGTCCGAAAAATTGCCTAAGAAGGACAGGCCCATTACCAGTATGTTTGGGATCATTGTCTTGCTGTAGAATGAACTGCCGACCAATGCGTTTTGAGGCATTAGTTTGGACTTGAGCAGATACGAGTATGTCTAAACAGAATTCATTGTGCTCCTACCACCAGCAGTTGTATCATCAAGGAAGATAAGTGAGCCAGTACCTTCAGCAGCCATACATGCCCAGGCCATAACACCACCACCACCACCGTGTTTCACAGATGAGGTGGTATGCTTTGGATCTTGGGCAGTTCCTTCTCCCATCCACATTTTGCTCTTGCCATCACTCTGATATAAGTTAATCTGTAACCTGCAAACTGTGACCTGGCCATCCTATTTTTGCGGCTAACCAGTGGTTTGCATCTTGCAACGTAGCCTCTGTATTTCTGTTCATGAAGTCTTCTGCGGACAGGTGTTTGGGGATTTTTGGGGATTGACAAATCCACACCTGACTCCTGAAGAGTGTTTCTGATCTGTCGGACAGGTGTTTGGGGATTTTTCTTTATTATAGAGAGAATTCTTCTGTCATCAGTTGTTGAGGTCTTCTTTAGCATGCCAGTCCTTTTGCGATTAGTAAGCTCACTGGTGCTCTCTTTCTTCATAATGATGTTCCAAACAGTTGATATTGGTAAGCCTAAGGTTTGGCTGATGTCTCTAATAGTTTTATTCTGTTTCTCAGTCTCATAATGGGACTTTCATTGGCACAACTTTGATTCTCATGTTGATAAACAGCAATAAAAGTTTCCAAAGGTGTTGGAAAGACAGGAGGAAAGACTAGGTGCTGAGAGCTCTCTTATACCTGCATTAAGGGCGCAATTAAACACACCTGAGCAATACCTGTGAAGCCATGTGTCCCAAACATTATGGTGCCCTGAAATTGGGGGGGGGGGGGGGGGGGGGGGGGGGGCATACTATGTATAAACACAGCTGTAATTTCTACATGGTGAAACCAAAATGTATAACAATGGCCTTTAATAAAATCTGACAATGTGCACTTTAACCACATGTGATTTTTTTTCTATTACAAATCTCAAATTGTGGAGTACAGAGTCAAATAAATAAATGATAGGTCTTTGTCCCAAACATTATGGAGAGCACTGTATAATCTTGAACAGTCTGTGGAACAGCTCTCCCAATTTAAATACTAGTCCCCAGATGGTCTGGAGGAGGATATGAAAGGCCAGCTGGGAGCAACAGCCTCATATCCACATCTGCACTGTAGGACATGCAGTGTCCTGTCTAGTTTTGATATTTCTATAAACGTAACAATTTCATATATCTGAATGCAAAGCCAAGCTATTTCAGAGGGCAGATACAAGGAACTGCAGATGCTGCTTTAACAAACAAGTTATATCGAATAATAGGCAGCACCTAGGCAACATTTCGGTTCGGGACACTTCTTCGACTGATTGCAGCAGTTGGGGGGGGGGGGGGGGAGGAGGAGAAAGCTGGTTGAGAAGTGGAGGCAGAACAAAGTCTGATAAGCTACAGGTTGATACAGGCAGATTGTTGGATAAAGCCAAGACATGAAAAGATAAAGAAGGTGAGAAAATGATAGAAGTATGAAATTTGAAGCTAGAGGAAGAAATATAAATGGAGTTGGGGATGGGAGTGGGGTTGAAGAGAGAAATGGGTGTACATACAGGTAGGGCACATAGAAGAGAGGGGGAAAAGGAGGGTGGGAATGGGGTTGTTTACCTAAAAGGGGAGAATTTCATGTTCATTCTATTGGGTTGTAAGCTACCCAAGAGGAGTCACCTTATGTGATGTTCCTCTAGTTTGAGTGTGGCTTCACTTGCAATGGAGGAGTCCCTGGACTGAAAGAGTGTGGGGCATCATCCTGGCAATGGAGGAGCGTTCAGTTCCACTTGGGTAGCTTACAACCAACGTTATGAACATTGAATATGCCAATTTTAGATGAACAAACCACCCGTCCCCCTCTCTGGGTCCCACTTGTATGTGCATCCATTTCTCCCTTTCCACTCCCCTTATCTGCTTCCACCTATATTCATTCCTCTGGCTTCATATATCATGCATCTTATGCCCGTCTCACACTTTTTGCCGCCAACCTTTGTCCACCCATCTAAATCCCCACCCCCCCATAAAACACCATCACCATCTATTACTTGCCAGGCTTTGTCCTGCCTCCCACCTCTCTTCACGTTTTCTCTCCCACTACTACAATCAGTCTGAAGAAAGATCTCAGCATAAAACGTCAACTATATACATTCTCTAGAGATGTTGCCTGACCAGTTGTGTTACTCCAGCATTTTATGTCATTTCAGAGAGCAGTTAGGAACCACTTACATTGTTGTTCTCTAAAGTTGCATGTCGATCAGACATGATAAGGGCAGCAAATTTCCTTCCTCAAAGGCTATCAGTAAAATTATTGACACTTCCTAAAAATTCTGGTGTTTTCTTAATCACTATTATTAAAATTAGCTTTTGATTTTATTTTTCATTCCAGATTCCTGATGCTGGAAATCCATTTGTTAAGGGAAGAAGCTGTGGTCAAGAGATAAATCAATCTCAGAACCTATAGCTTGTGAATATGTGGAAATACTGATAACTGAGGACATTCAAATCAGTCACAATTGTTCGATTCACAGATCAGTATCAGAGCAAGGAATATTGTTGCTGCAGTGACCAAGTTGCCAGATACGCGGGCTCTCTGAAAAAGCCTACTGAATAGTCTTTTCATCTATCCCAATTATGTCTCATTTGTAAATTTACTTTGGCTGATGTCACTCAGTTGCTTTGGTGCCTTTGTGCCAATTATTGCTCTGCAGCCTTATTTTTCTCAATAGTTTAAAAGCGGTCAACTGTTAGGAATCTTCCTGGACGTGTTTTTGTGGTAAAGTGATGGATTAAGCAGTTCAGCAGGCAGAAGAAGAATAAATTGTATTTCAGTTTGTGTAATTCCCATGTCTCGGGAGCCAGTCCTTGGTGACGGCTGACACTGATGATGAAATTCACCAGCCTTCAATGCACCAGTCAAGCCTGTGGTCATTTGAGAAAAAGAGTATTTGAAGACCTCAGATTTGACACAAAACATATGGTCTACCAGGCAACTAAATTCTCAATTCTCCTACATGTTAGTCTTTATAATGTATCTAAATGTAGGAATAAGGAAGTTCTGGTGAAATTGTATAATGTCTTGGTGAATAGCACTGAGAGTATTATGTACAATTTTCGCCTGCTTATCCAAGTTGTTTCCCTTGGCTGAAGAGGTTAGAACCAAGGGGCAATGTATCAACATAAGGGGAGATGCATTTAGGACTGACTCGGAAATAAATCTTTAAAGGGTGGTGTGACTTTGGAATTCTCTAGTCGGAAGGCTGTTAAAAAGAGAAAATTAGATTCTTGGACATCAAAGTATCAAGGGATATAAGGTTTAGGGTTATCATTGTCAAGTGTGAAAATCTTTGTTTTGCATACTATCCAATCAAAGATAATACTGTACATAAATACATTCAAGCCAAATAGGTAGAGCAAAGGTGAATATACAATGTGCAGAATTTAGTTCTCAGCATTGTAGCACAGCAGTTCTGGAGACAGAGTCCAATGACTGCAATGGAATAAATTTGAATCGACAGTAAACTAGCTTATGGAAGGACTGCTCTGAATGCCAGCAAAAACATTCTAGCAATACCGAAATTAACATTATATGAATTCAACTGTTTCTACAGAATAAACATTGAAGGGCCTGTCCCACTTAGGCGATTGCCGGCGACTGTCATAGTCGTAGCAGGTCGCTGAAAAACCGGCGACTAGACCTCCCCTACGACAATGTCTACGACAAGCCACAACAACCTACCACCTAGTCGACGGCAAGCTACTGACAACCGGCAACCCATTAGGACGTCCACCTACGACCATACGTACGACCACCTAGGCGACAACCTACGACAACCGAGGTCAACCTACGTCCACCCGCAATAAGCTACGACAAGCTACCCTGTCGGCGACAAATGAAGACAATTCAGTCGCCGGTACCTGTCGCTGGTTGACGTAGGTAGTCGCCAATGGAATTCACCGAAGTCAGCACCGGTGACAACCTACAACAGCAACTATGTCAGGAGAAGTCAAGATACGCTCATTGGCATCGACCCACTGTCGCCGACAGTCGCCAAAAATGTTTGAACATCCAGCGTCGACAGACACTATGGATCTTTGGGCGACTGAGACTACTCACGACCCCAGTGACCATGTGGCAACAGCCTAAAAAATAGCCTAAATGAGACAGGCTCTTAAGATTATAATTGTACAGTATATCTAGAATGTGATCTCAGCATAATACCCCCTATATGCCTACTTCTGAACACTTCACACAACTACTGTAAAATTGAATTTTACTAAAAAAACAAAAAGCAAAATAGTCAGTTTGTAAAAATATACTGCATCCAGTCCTGATTATATTTCATGTCACTATACATATTAGAATTAGCTAAGTTATTTTGTACCAGGCAGATTATTTTTTAACTCAACGTGTGTACAGCTGCTATTGAAATAGGTTAGTAAAGTGCTGCACGAACATGTGGGTGGCGGGATACAAGTTGGATGAGTACCTTGACTTGGACTACGTTTTTTAACGCTCGGTGGAGATGTTCTTCTGTCTTCAACCATTTCTTCAGTCTGTAGATTTTCTACAAGGATGTTCCATTTATTAGCAAGGTAAGAACAACTTACGGGACGGCAGATGGCACAATGGGCTAAGTGTTCGGCTGGCAACCGGAAGGTGGCCGGTTCGAATCCCGCTTGGAGTGCATACTGTCGTTGTGTCCTTGGGCAAGACACTTCACCCACCTTTGCCTGTGTGTGAATGTGTGTGAATGTGTGTGAGTGATTGGTGGTCGGAGGGGCCGTAGGCGCAGAATGGCAGCCACGCTTCCGTCAATCTGCCCCAGGGCAGCTGTGGCTACAGAAGTAGCTTACCACCACCGAGTGTGACTGAGGAGTGAATGAATAATGCGATGTAAAGCGCCTTGAGTATTAGAAAGGCGCTATATAAATCCCATCCATTATTATTATTATTATTAACTTAAGGACAACATTAAACTGCATAGAACGTAGAACAGTATAGCACAAGAACAGGCTCTTTTGTCTAGAATGTTGAACATTGATGGCCGATGTGGGCAAGTTGGGCCGAAGGGCACTGTATCACACTCTGATGCCAAGACCATCTCTTATCTACTTGCACACAATCCATATCTTTCCACCCGTGCATATACATATCTATATAATTAAAAGTCTCATCTGGACCACTTCCTGTCTGCACTGTATATTGATTTTAGAATACACGCTACCCTATATCGCTGTGATTTTTAACCATCTTACTCACACAGTCCTCCTCCGCTGAGCCAGCCCCGAGGATTTTTCTCATCGATGAAAAATAAAAACGTCATGGGTGTTTAAAAAACCTTGAGATCAGCTGATTGGTCCTCTCGCCTGTCAATGAATGCGATGAAGGTAATGCCCCTTCCAGGGGGGCAGGACTATAAAACCCCGGATGCCTGGACATGAGTCAGTCACTCTGCAAGATCGTGAGGGAGAGGCCACGACTGTCATTCTAAGCTGTGAATCAACTGAACTGTGAGTCTGCAATGTACTTGCAATAAATGATTTGTTAGCCCTTAATGACAATGCCATGAGTTGTTTGGCCTGCTGCCCTGTCTGTGCTTGAAAGTACAATGCTTAATTGAAAATGAAATGACAATGCCATAAGTCGTTTGGCCTGCTGCCCTGTCTGTGCTTGAAACTGCAATGCTTTATGAGGTCCGACTGTGTTTGGAAGGAATAAATGCTTTAGTAGGCCCGACTGTGTTTCAAAGGAATAAATGCTTTATTAGGTCCGACTGTGTTTGAAAGGAATAAATGCTTTATTAGGTCCGACTGTGTTGGGAAGGAATAAATGCTTTATTAGGTCCGACTGTGTCTAGTCCAAAAGTCCCGCTCATTTTGTGACTTCCGCTTGGTGGATTGATTGCGTAATTTCCGGTGAGTGCAAAGGTCGTGCTGATTGCGTAATTTCCGGTAAGTGCAGAGGTCACGTTGATTGCGGAAGTACCGCTGACTGCGGAAGCCCCACAGTGGAGATGCCGCATTCAGACATGTGAGTAGATTCAAGAAAGTTTACTGTCATATATGTGTGCGTGTGTGTGTGTGTGTGTGTGTGTGTGTGTGTGTGTGTGTGTGTGAGTGAGTGTGTATGTGTGAGTGTGTATGTGTGTGTGTGAGTGTAAGTTTGTGTGTGTATATGTGTGTGTGTGTGTGTGTGTGTGTGTGTGAGAGAGTGTATGTGTGTGTGTCTGTGTGGGAGTGTATGTGTGTGAGTGTGTGTGTGTGAGTCTGTGTGTGTGTGTGTATGTGTGTGAGTCTGTGTGTGAGTGTATATATGTGTGTGTGAGTGTGAGTGTGTGTGTGTGAGTGTGTGTGTGTGTGTGTGTGTGTGCGAGTGAGTTTATGTGTGTGAGTGTACGTGTGTGTGTGAGGTGGAGGGTGTGTGTATGTGAGTGTGTGTGAGTGTGTGTGTATATTGGAATTGATGAAGAGGTGGAATATTGCGTTGGGGGACCAGCCCTCCCATGTGAAACGTATCCAAAAGTCTCTTAAATGCCATCATTGTATCTACCTTAATCATCATCCCCGGCAGTGCATTTTCTGGCACTCACCACCTTCAGTGTGAAAAAACTTGCCTTGCACAGCTTCTTTAAACTTTTCCCCTCTCACCTTACAGCTAGGCCCACTAGTATATGATTTTCCATCCTGATAAAACAGTTCTGCCTCTAATAATTTTATATAGATCTATCAGATCTATCAGATTTTCCAACAAATATAATCCAAGTCTGCAAACTTCTCCCTGTAGCTAATGTCCCCAATATAATTCTCATATACCTCCTCTGCATCCTTTCCAAAGCCTCCACATACTTTTTGTAATGGGGCGATTAGAACTGCACGCAATACTCCGAATGCTGCCTAACCGAAATCCTATAAAGCTGCATTATGACTTCCTGACTTTTATACTCAATGCCCCGACCTATGAAAGCAAGCATACCATATACCTTCTTTACCATTATCTACTTGTGTTGCCACTTTCAGGGAGTTATGACCTTGGTTTCCAAGGTCCCTCTGTGCATCAATGCCATTAAGATTCATGCAGTTAATTGTATATTTTCCTCTTACATTTGCCCTCATGAAGTGCAACATCTCACATTTGCTCAGATTAAACTCCATCTGTCATTTGATCATTTCCGTAGCTGACCTATATCCCACTGTATACCTTGACAGCCTTACTCACAGTCTGCGACCCCAGCAATCTTGGTGTCATCTGCAAACTAACCTGTCTCTGTTTATGTCCAAGTCAATTAAATATATATAGCCTGTATACTATCCTTCCAGAACAACCCTCATTCTTTTATTACTCCTGTGCATCTTAATCTGGATCAGCCTACCATTGGGGATTTAATCAAAGGCCGTACTAAATCCAAGTAGACAAAATCCACTGCCCTACCCTCTGTCCCACTTACGCGTCCTTGGCTCGCAAATTACGCGACCTCGTGGTCGCTTGAGGCGTACGGGCACCGTATGGCCGCACGGGGCCAGTCCCACTTAGAAGCGTGGAGGGGTATGGAGTTGTGCGGGGGCGGTCCTGACATCGGGCGGGGCTCCAAAAATCATGCAGTGAACAAAATCTTTGCGCGCCAACGGCCTGTCGCGGAACTGACGGTGAAAGTGGAACAGGCCCAAAACCTTGGCGCGATGCAACGCCTCACCTTCAACAGCAGCAGAAGCAGGCAAACAATCGCCGAACTCGGCCTGGGGCTCACAGCCGTTACGGTCCGGATCCGCCCCCACTTCTACTCCCAGAGCGGGGCCAAGAAAATTGAAGATAGACACAAAATGCAGGAGTAACTCAGCGGGACCGGCAGCATCTCTGGAGAGAAGCAATGGGTGACGTTTCGGGTCAAGACCCTTCTTTTCAGACTGAAGAAGTCACCGATTCCTTCTCTCCAGAGACCCTGCCGGTCCCGCTGAGTTGCTCCAGCTTTGTGTCCATCTTCAAATGACGTCACGCGCTCCAGATGGCTGTGCGTACGCATGTAACGCGCCTGACCTTCGCTCGACCGTCTCGGCTCAACGCGACCACGTGGTCGCGTAATTTGTGTGCCAAGGACACGTAAGTGGGACAGGCCCTTTAGTAAGATATGTCCTGCCATATACAAAGCCATGCTGACTGTCCCTAATGAATCCATTCTCTTCCAAATGGGAGTAAATCCTATCCCAAAGAATCCTCTCCAATAGTTTCCGTACCACTAATGTGAAGCTCATGAACCTATAATTCCCTGGATTTTCTCTCTACTTCCCTTTTTAAATAAAGGAACAACATTAGCTACACTTCAATCCCACTGGACCCCACCTTGTCCCAATTCAAAACAATCTCAAAACTTATGGAGTTGTTAATATTATCCCCAAAATGCTCTCCCAGTGAAACATCATTTCCCAACACAATTTCCACTATATTCCCTTCTCAGGTCAGACTATCCACGTACTGATTCAAGGAAACTCTTGGTTGCACTTTATTAATTCCGCCCATCTAAACCTTTGGCATTCAGCAATCCCAGTCAATATGTCGGGTTATAGTCACCCACTAAGACAATCTCTTTCGGTCATCTTTCTATATATCTGTTCCTCTATTGCCTGCTTGCTATTGGGGGGGGGGGGTCTATAATTTGCACATTATGCTCAACGATCTCAGAAGAAACAAACCAAAGCTCTTTTCATTTTTAATCAATTATCTACCATATAACCATATAACAATTACAGCACGGAAACAGGCCATCTCGACCCTTCTAGTCCGTGCCGAACACATAATCTCCCCTAGTCCCATATACCTGCGCTCAGACCATAACCCTCCATTCCTTTCCCATCCATATAACTATCCAATTTATTTTTAAATGATAAAAACGAACCTGCCTCCACCACCTTCACTGGAAGCTCATTCCACACAGCTACCACTCTCTGAGTAAATAAGTTCCCCCTCATGTTACCTCTAAACTTCAGTCCCTTAATTCTCAAGTCATGTCCTCTTGTTTGAATCTTCCCTACTCTCAGTGGGAAAAGCTTCTCCACGTCAACTCTGTCTATCCCTCTCATCATTTTAAAAACCTCTATCAAGTCCCCCCTTAACCTTCTGCGCTCCAAAGAATAAAGCCCTAACTTGTTCAACCTTTCTCTGTAACTTAGTTGCTGAAACCCAGGCAACATTCTAGTAAATCTCCTCTGTACTCTCTCTATATGCCAATGTATAAGAATTATTAATTTTAAATAAATGCACAAGAGCATTTGATTGCTTATTCTGATATCATTGGGTATAAAGTGCATATTATAATTTTATACAACAGATTTCTATGCTTTTTGAAAACCAAGTGTATTTAAGACAGTGAATGGGAAGTCTACATGGCCGTGTTTGCCATGTGAAATAAGCATAAATATGATCAGAATACTTCAGTGATATCTTGATGACAGCATTTAGATTGCTTAGATATTTCCAGTGTTGGCTATGTATGATAATTTCTATGCATATGGAATGCAATTTTCTAGTCAGGGATCGAATTGCAGATGTAAGTAAAACCCATTAAAGTACTATGATCCCACCACAGAACATAGGCCATTGTCATTCAGATGGGCATATTTCCTCTGATCCTATTCCTCCCCAGTTTCCGGTGTCAATCTCCTAACTCCATGTCTAATTTCTGCTCAAGATCTTTACGTGGGACCATTTTGGGCCAGAACTTTATTCCTTGGAGTGCAGAAGACTGGGGTATGATCTTATAGGGATGTGTAAAATCATGAGGGGGATAGGGTGAATGCAGAGTATTTTATCCAGGATAAGGGGATCAAGAACCAGCGAACGATAGACACAAAATGCTGGAGTAACTCCGCGGGACGGGCAGCATCTCTACCAGAAGAAATTGGTGACGTTTCGGGTCGGGACCCTTCTTCAGACTCAGCATTTTGTGTCTACTTTCAATTTAAATAGCATCTGCAGTTCTTTCCAACACAAGAACCAGACGACATAGGTTTAAGGTGAGACTAGCAAGATTTAATGCGAGCCTGAAGGGCAACGTTTTCACTCAGAGGATGGTGTGTATAATGGAATGAGCTGCCAGAGAATATATATGCAGAAAGTAAATAGTTAAACACCAATTTTCTTTTTCAACTTGCCTTTCTTGACACATGTGCAGAGTTGATGTGACTTTGCTTTGTGGAAAATTGCAAGATAGACCATTTTCCAGGGACACAACCCCCATCTCATACCCCGGGGGCATTGCCTGCAATTAGCGATGTGTATAGTGATGCATAAGTGCACATCAAAACTCTGGTAATCTGGCACCGCATTGTTTGTAAATCCTCATTGTTTGGCATATGACTCAATCGTTAGTCTGGAGGTACACAAAATTGCTGGGGAAACTCAGCGGATGCAGCAGCATCTATGGAGCAAAGGAAATAGGCGACGTTTCGAGCCGAAACCCTTCTTCAGACTGAGTCTGGAGTGTGAGCTATAGGTCCAAAGTGTGAGCAAGTATGCAGCCAGAATAAGAGTCCACTGTCCTTGTCTACTTTCCATTGTCATTACACTCGCCGGGTTCACCAGAAATTGTATTAACTGTTATGTGACATGCAAAAGAAGTAATAATCTGGAAAATCTGAGCATCCTGCTCTGTAAAGGTGGGTGCAGATTATTTGAAATTGACTTTACCTGGATATGGACTTAGGTATTTGAACTTTGTTGTACGTTTTTTTCTATCTTTCTCCGCAGCTCTCATCTGTTCATTTATTTCAATGCAGCATTGAATAGCAACTGGAAAATAATTGTAATTGCATACTTGTACAAAGAATAGAAAATACATCAAATATTTACTTCAGTGCACATTAAAGGTACAGATAATTATCAATTTTTTAATGTGAGCATAAATGTTGAGCTGTGATTTTCATGCTGATCATGAATGGATTTTTGAACAGAAAGTTCAAATTATATGCTTTTACATCAGATGCTACCTATATTAAATATATCAAAGATGTTTTAAATGGCAAATTTGTGGAATGCATTATATATTTTGAAAGTTCTGGAAGCTCCAAAATGAAATAAGCATGATATTCATTGGAATCATTTAAAGATGTTTGTTGGCAATTGTCATGGTAACTGATGTTGTATTGAAATGCATCGTATGTTGCAGAAAGGTCACAAAAGTAACAATAAAAGTGGCAGATGTTGTGGGTAAGAATACAAAAATGGCAGAATGAGAAAGCATGTTTGTATTCAGTGGTGCTTAAAGTGCATTTATGCGGATTGAGCTAAAATCTGACATTGGCGATGAGGATGGGATTAGGAAATGTGTTGTTCAACTTTTGAGGGAGACATGATGTTTGATGGAATCGAAGCAGCTGGAATTAGGGGGTTGAACTCTTTTGACCCGAGTGGGGAAGCGAGTTCAGTGAGTGCATGTTGGGAAGCACGGTCAGAGGAATTTGATGGCAACACAGACAACCTGGGACTGTTTGTTAATGGGGCAATGTCGGTGCAGCTCATACAATGGAGAGCATTACTAATGTACAGTGCTGGAGCTTCAGTTTGGGAGACTTTCAAGGCACTTCCAGAGACAGGAGGCAAATCGGAATATGCTATGGCTGTTGCTGCTTTGTTGGAAGCAGTAATGCGGTGCAGACAAATGCTACATTTCAACGACATGTATTTTGCCAGGCGGTAGAGAGAAGGGTAAACATTGCTCAGTTTGTCACAAGATTGCATCAAGTTTCTGAGGGCTGCAACTATGGAGCCGAATTGTCATCATCATTCCGTTTTGAAAACCATTTGCTTTTGGCCATGTTTAGCTTTAGTTTCATCGCGTCATAGTCACTGTGAGTATCTAGATCTTGGTTGGGGTTGTTCCCTGAAAAACCATTAGGAGCTCTACAGTCATTATCATCAAATTCTTCTTTTACCCCTTTAGTTGCACAAATGCTGCACTCTGGAATAACCTCCACCGACTTGCTGATTCAATAAGTGCCGGAAGAGCCACTGCGGTATAGGGACAGGTGACACATCTCCTGGGGAGGGGATAGTTTGGGTGGATAGGGTTGAGTGTACCAAGGTGTTGCGGAAGGAGCATTCTCTGATGAAAGCGAAAAGGGATGGGAAGATGCGACTGGTGATGGGATCACATAAGAGGTGACAGAAATGTCAGAGGATGATGTGTTGGATGCAGAGGCTGTTGAGTGAAAGGTGAGGACCAGGGGAACTCTATCTTTCTTCCATCTGGAGGGAGCGAGCGCAGAACTACGCGAAACAGAGGAGACGCGGGTGAGGGATCCATCTACAACACCAGATAGAACGCGTCATCTTGGGAGCAGATCCGGTGGAAACGGAGAAATTGAAAGTGGGGGAAGGCATCTTTGTGAGAGGTAAGTGTAAAGACGAGTTGAAACGCACTAAGTCTTCACTGCTATTTTATTACTAATCACACACATTACTATTCATACACATTCCTATTCATACACATTCCTGCCCTAGCTGTCCGTGGTCTGTCACCGGAGCTAGAGAGCGATCTGGAGGTGGGGAGGTTACAATTATACTGGTGATATGGGGAGTGGTTAGTAGTGGTGAGGTCACTGTGTTAAAGGAACATGCACTAGTCTACAGTAAGTGGGGGGAGGAAGACAAGAGACAAGACATGACAAGAGACATTTATTGTCACATGCACCAATTGGTACAGGGAAATTTGTGGTCACCATACAGCCATACGAATAAATTAAAGAACACAGAACACGATAGTCTTTAACATAAACATCCCCACAAAGCGGTATCAAAGTTTCCCACTGTGGGGGAAGGCACCAAAGTTCAGTCCTCCTCCTCTGTTGTCCTCTGTTGTTCACCCGTGGTCGAGGCCTCCCGAGCCCTCCGTTGTCGCCACTACGGGTGGCACGATGTTCAGGCCCGCTCACCAGGATGATGGAACTCCGATGTCGTAACGGGAAAACATCCTCAGCGGCTTGGACCTCCGAATTGGCCACTTCTTACCGGAGTCTGCGGCTCCCGAAGTCCACAGGCCGAACTTAGTGGAGATTCACGCTGGCGGCCCCCGGCAAAGGGATCCCAGGACTCCGCGATGTTGGTCAGCTCCGCCCGCGCTGAAAGCTCTGCAAACCACAGCTCTGCGAATTTAAAGCTGCAGGCACAACACTCCGGAGCTTCAAACGGCGATCCAGGTAAGGCATCGCCTGCTCCGCGATGTATCCAGCGCTGCACCGCTGCTGAAGCTCTGGTCCGGTCCCCGGTCTCCGGCAAGGAAGGCCGCGCCAATCCAGTTGCTAGGCCGCGAGGAGACGAGGACGCGACTCGGAGAATAGTCGCGTCCTCGCCAGGAGGTGACTGGGAAACAGTTTCCCCTTACCCTACCCCCATCCCCCACATAGAAATACTAAAAAAATCCTCCAGAACATACTTTTAACAAACAAAAAATAAAAAAAAGATAGAAAATCAGACAGGCTGTAGGCAGAGGTTGCCATCATGCAGCGCTCCTAGTAGCCATTGTAGGAAGTGTAGTCCAGTTAAATTACCGTGTCAGTACATGCTTAAAACTAAATGCCTGTTCAGGGCTGAACTGCATATATAAAAACTTATTGGGGTGACCATTTAGAAGAATGTTTCCTGATCTTTCAGTTGCTCCTCATTAATTTTTATTTTATATTTCTGCTGCTGTCATATGAATATTCACATGCAGGTAATAACTATTGTATAAAAGTACTGGATTTGCATCATGTCTTTGTACATTTAAGCCAAGTAATTTTATAATGGATCAAATGTAAAATATACAAGCAAAATATACAGTATTGTATGAATGTGTGTTCGGCACGGACTAGAAGGGTCGAGATGGCCTGTTTCCGTGCTGTAATTGTTATATGGTTATATGGTTATAATGTGGGTAAACAGTGAGGTAGGAGTACCTGGACATGGACCTTGGCTTCGGGTGCTTGGTGTTGACCTTTTGCTCCCCTCTGCTGCTTTAGTTTGTTCATTTTTTACATTGTACCTTCGACCATTAACTGGATAGCAAGAATAGTTGTCATTAGTATTACCATCATTCTTTGATTTAATCAAACATATGTTGGATGGATTATTCAAATATTGATTCATTTGCTTCTTATTAATACATTTCAATTTTAACAAAAAAAAAAATGCCTTTGAGTTCAAGATTAATACTGCTGGAAAATAATCTTTTAAAATAGGAATCCCACTTTATGGGATGAGACAATCTGAGTAAAGAATTGGGTTGGTTTGGGTCAATATTTTGTTTCTGGAATGTTGAAATGTCTATTAGGTGCAATTAATTCTTTGTTAATTGAAAATACACATGTATTTTAAATAAGATTCGTGCAGCCATAATGTGCAATCATAATGTGTAGAAATCTATCAAACACAGATTGGACTGGCTGGTGATATAACATTACGCATGCTATTAAAATAGGCAAATTAACATGACACACTAAGCACAATCCCCACTGCAAATGTGCACTCTATAATTACATATTTTGTGCTATATGATTTTATGTATTACTAGACCAAGTGCGGACCCGTTGGGCTCGCTCCCCGAATGCAATATTCCACCAAACCGGCTGCCGCGTTCAAAGTTGTGCCGTTGTCGGCTGAAATTAGGTTAAAGTTAATAAAGTGAATAGAGGGCCCATGGAGGCATCTGTAAAGTAGAAGGAAATTTGCCCATGGAGGCATTGGGTCCCCGTTGTGAGGCCAGGCAAGTCAACACGAGAAAAAAACATGGCGATTTAAAAAGGGAAGGGTGGCAGAGAGGGAGGGGGACAGAGAGGGAGGGGGACAGAGAGGGAGGGGGCAAAGAGGGAGGGGGGGGCTGACAGGGAGGGGAAGCAGAGAGGGAGAGGGGGCAGAGAGGGAGGCGGGGCAGAGAAGTAGATGGAGGGGGTTAGAGATTGAGGGGTGGGGGGGCACGCGGCGTCACAAGGGTGAATATCGTCAGTGTGAATATCCCCTGGGGAGGGTGTAGTGCGAATAATCCGGGGGGGAGGTGTGAATAACCCGGGGAGGGGAGGGAGGGTGAATAATCCGGGGGATGCGGAGTGTGAATAACCCAGGGGGGGGGGGGGAGGGGGAGGGGGAGGGGGGAGGGCTTGTGACGTCACTTGAAGCTCGTGGAATATTGTGTGTGTGAAACGGGCTCCGAGCCGAGCCATCGTGCCCTCCCACCTCATTGTGACGTCATCAGTGGAAATCCAGAAATTGGAAGTGCAAAGAGACTTGGAAGTGCAGGATTCCCAAAAAGTTAATCTGCAAGTCGATTCGGTAGTAAAGAAAGCATATATACAAAAACAGGGATGTATTTCTAAGGCTCTATAAGGCATTGGTCAGGCCAAATTTGGATGATTGTGAGCAATTTTGGGCACCACATCTGAGGAAGGATATGCTGACTCTAGTGAGGGTCCATTTACAAGAATGATCCGAGGAATGATATAAGATGAGCGTTTGACGGCACTGGGCCTATATTCGCTGGAGTTTAGAAGAATGAGCGGGGCCCTCATTGAAACGTACAGAATAGTGAAAGGCTTGGTTAGAGTGGATGTGGAAAGGATGTTTCCACTAGTAGGAGAGTCTAGGATTAGAGGTCATGGCCACAGAATTAAAGGATATTCTTTAAAGACGGAGATAAGGAGGAATGTATTTTGTCAGAGGGTGGTGAATCTGTGGAATTATTTGCCACAGAAGGCTGTGGAGGCAAAGTGAATGGTTATATTTAAGGCAGAGATATATGGATTCTTGATTAGTATGGGTGTCAGGGGTTATGGGGAGAAGGCAGGAGAATTGGATTAGGAAGGAGAGATACAGTAGATTAACCGTGATTGAATGGCCGAGTAGAATTGATGGGCCGAATGGGCTAATTCTACTGCTATCACTTATGATCTTATGAACATTTGTGTGCAATATATCGTTAAATACATCAATAAAAATCAGAGTAAGAAAGCAAAAGGAGCCATATAGAGCCTGTGTGAAAAGGTTACCCCTCAGATTCCTATTAGATCGCTCCCTGATTGAGGAGATTCAGCATGTGAACAATTACTCTCTTGAACAGGTGTACAGCACAGAGCATTTGATGGTTGCATCTGGTTACATCAGTAGTTGCACTGGTTGCATCACAGCCTGGTTCAGCAACACGAATGCCCAGGGATGAAGATTACAAAAAGTGGTGGACACTGGCCGGTTCATCATGGGCACTGACCTTCCCACTATCTAAGGGATCTATAGGAGACGCTGCCTCATAAAGACAGCCACATCACCGTGGCCACGGTCTCATTTCACTCCTGCCATCGGAAAGAAGGTATAACAGTTTGACATGGCTTGCGAGAGTTAGCTATCTCTATGCATCTTAGGACATTCACTACCTCCTCAAATTTAATATGTCTGTCCTCAAGACATCTGCATTAACTTTTCTAAATTCTCTGGTTTCATGACTTTCTCCGTGGTAAAAACAGAGGAAAAATATTCATGAGCATCTTGCTGTGCCTCAGAGCCAGGTCTGATGCCACTGACTTAACTGCTGCTGCTACTCTTTTCTGAACGGTCACTTCCACAACTATCCAAAAGGTGTTACCTGGGGTTTCGAGGGGACTGGCCACAAAGGATTCTTGCACACTTCGCCTACATCCTTGGGTATGACCATCTAATTTTAATACCTATCCATGAAACCCCTCAGTGTCCTGGACAATCCTGAGGTCATTTAGCCAGTTTCACTTCCCTCAGCAATCAGTCAAGAGCTGCAGCTTCATGCACATCCCACCTGTGCTGAGAGACATTGGAAGTTTGCCCTACTGCCAGCATGCTGCAGGAGGAGCATACAAGTGCTCTAACTGCCACCCCTACTACACTTAGGACCCAAGACCTTACTTTATCTTGCCATCAGCCTCTGTTCAGTTTCCTCACCAAAGCCTCTCAGGCTAAAGTCTTAACACAGCACTCAGGGTCTTTCAAAATAGCCATTCCTGAATGAACAGTCTGCTTGTACCCAACTTCCTTTTATATACCTCTGGAAGCAGTCACTCCCGGCTACGAACGGCTTTTTAAATCTCCCACGCGGCTCCTCCTCTCAACTGTTCACTTATCAGTGAAACTGCCATCATTATAATTTTCTGAACTGTAACCTTGTCCTTTTCCCTATGTACTCAAAATTCTGAATGTGTGATTTGAATATTGATCAATTTAGTTAATGTTCATAAGTCATAGGAGCAGAAGTAGGCCATTCATCCCATCAAGTCTACCCAGCCATTCAATCACGGCTAATCTTTCTTTCCCTCTCAACCTCATTCTCCCGTTTTCTCCCCATAACCCTTGACGCCCTTACCAATCAAGAATCTGTCAATCTCTGCCTTAAAAATACCCAATGACGAGGCCTCCACAGCCGTCTGTGGCAATGAATTCCACAGATTCACCACCCTCTGGCTAAAGAAATTCCTCAATTCCTTTCTAAAGATACGTCCTTTTATTCTGAGGCTGTGCCCTCTGCTCGTAGACTCTCCAACTATTGGAAACATCCTCTCCACATCCACTCTATCCAGGCCTTTCAATACCCGGTAAGTTTAAAAGAGGTCCCCCCTCATCTCTCTAACCTCCAGCGAGCACAGGCCTAGTGCCGTAAAATGCTCATCATATCATTAACCCAATCATCCCGGGATCATTCTCGTAAACCTCCTCTGGACCCTCTCCAAGGCCAGCACATCCTTCCTCAGATAATGGGCTCAAATTTGCTCTAAAAGTTTTAAATATCTTTTAGATTTATTAGATCTTAGTTAATTGAAAATCCACACATATTTACATTTGGTTAAATGTAGTGTAATATGGGCACAACCTCACCATACTCATGTCTCTGACAATAAATTTGAATTTAACAAATACTGCTCGAACTGACTGCTGGTATAACATATTAGATATTACTAAAATATGCGACAACATTATAAGCATTCAAGATAGACACAACATCGGGAGCCTGGGACATCTCGCCGAGATCACCAGTGGTGGAGCTCCGTCCAGCGCGGCCTGTCGGCTTCGGAAGCCGCGGTCTCCGGTTCCAGGCATCCCAAGCCGCTGAGAGGCTTCTCCCTACGCTGGAACACCATCACCCAGCTAGAAGGGCCTGAAACATCGGGCCCCGTAGCGGCGACCTCAATAGGCCCGACTATGGGTGTACAAGGGGATGGGGACTGGACTTTGTGCCTTCCCTCACAGTGGGAACCATTGTGGGGGGATGTTTTTATGTTTTATGTTAAATTTCTTTATAATGTTATGTTGTATTCTTATTAATGTGCTGCCAGGGCAACTTGAATTCCACTACACCAATTGGTGTATGTGACAATAAATGAACTTTTGAACCTTTGAAGTAATTTGAGTTCACTGTACCTTAATTGGTACATGTGACAATAAACTGACCTTTGAACCATTGAAAATGGACAAGTAACTCAGCGGGACAGGCAGCATCTCTGGAGAGAAGAAATGGGTGACGTTTCAGGTCGAGACCCTTCTTCAGACTCGAAACGTCACCCATTCCTTCTCTCCAGAGACGCTGCCTGTCCTGCTGAGTTATTCCAGCATTTTGTGTCTACCTTTGGTTTAAACCAGCATCTGCAGTCCCTTCCAACACATTATAAGCACTCACCTATCTCCACATTGCAACTATACTCTATCATTCTGCAATTTGTGTAGAACGTGCACACATCACAGATTAAGCCAACCAATGAAATACATTTAATTTGTAGTATTCGAAAACCAAAATTGCATCACAAGATAATTTCCAAAAGTACACCACAACTAGTGCGCATTGTGCACATATTTGAGCTGGTCGTGTGAGCAACATAAGGGTACCTGGATATGGCTCTTGATTGTTGGTTCTTGAAGATTCTCTTCTCTTTACAGTTTCTGTGTATTTATTTTCCATAAATGAGTTTTGTCTATCAACTGGATAAGGTAAATATATATATGCTGGTGAAATCTTGATTCTTTTAGTGAAACAAATATTTATATCATTTGATAGTAAATGTAGTGCCCATTTCCAGTTTTACGTTAAGTGTGTGAATTTAGAGCCGATTTAAAGAAATTGTTCATACATAGGTCTTTGAGCATTCATTGTAAAGTACTTTGCGTTTGCCCATATTAAGCGTTCCATGCTTTTAAGATTGCAGATTTTTTTGGATGCATCATATGCTTTGACAGTGATGCATACCTGTATCATGGGTTCATGAAGCTCCCATTTAAAAGAAACATAATTATTAGAATCAATTTATGAAGTTCTGATGACAAAATGCAGGTAGTCACATAAACTCTATCTGTCTATATTGGTTCTTATTCTCTTCTTATGTAGATCCACAGGATTGAGAATGACTTGCTTTCACTCTGGCATTGTGGGTTAACTTTTCACTTATTTCAATTGCTTCTCATAGACTTTTCATATTTTACTTTATAAAATACTGGTTAGGCCATACTGGAGAGTACTGTATGTAGTTCTGGTCACCACACTAAAGGCAGGATATGATTGCTCTGGAAAATATGCTGAGGATACCAGGATTGGATTGGAGCTATGGGGAGTTATGAATAGGCTGGACTTGATTTCAATGGAGCAAGGAAGACTGAAGGCTGACCCGATATAATGATACAAGATTATGAGAAGCATAGATCAATCAGGTGGAGAGTCACAAACATTTTTCTCTGCTATCAAAAAAGAAGAGGGCATATGTGTAAGGTAACAGGAAGGAGTTTTAAAGGGGTTCTGAGAGGAATTTTTTATAAAATCAGCGTGGTTGCAATCTGGAACACTGCCAGAGGAGATGTGGAATGTTTCGGAGACATTTGGATGGACACTTAAAAAGGCAAGTGTATTGAAGGGTACAGTTCTATTGCAGGCAAATGGGATTAGTATAGAAGGGCAAAAAGGTTGGTTCCCATGGGAGGAAGAACAAAAGGGGAACTGGCACGGGGGGAGGAGGGGGATTTGTAACTTTGTAAGCGCCCTTCATGGGTGACTATTGCACACTTTGGCTAGGTATGCAAGCAAAAAAATTCACTGTGACTTGTCACATGTGACAATAACGTTTTTATTCATTGTGGAATTTTCAATACGCATTTGGAAATATTTTGTCTCTTTGAATCCCTATTGTGAGTAGAACTGTATCCTCACTTAACATTAGTTGAACTGTCCCATTAAGGGCTATAATATGCCTTCTCAACTATCTACAAAACTATCAGCTGCAGCCTATACACTGTGGGTATACATTACTGTCATTACTACAAAGGACAATTTAATATAAATATCTCAAAATTTTTACTCTGTAAAATGTTCATGGTTTCTGTATGTATAGAAAGTAAGGAGATCAATTTTACCAAATTGCAATTGGAAATAAATTGCAATTGCAAATGCAATTGCAAATAAATAAATTGTAATAAATTAGTGTATTATTAAAAACTAGAACAACAAAGCCAAGTGTTGAAATTTAGGAAGATACATTATAGCATGCTAGATATCCTTCATGCGTTTGTATACATTGCTGCTTGCTTAAGCCATATTATTATTGATGAAATGTTGAACGGGTGTCTATTTTAAATATGCAAAGCATATAATAATGTTAGTTGTTAAATGTGTAGATTGGGTAAGGTAGAAGAGTACCTGCACATAGACGTTTACAAATAATGTTTGCTATCCTTCTACATTCTTTTGCTGCTTTTTCTTCTTGCTTTTCTACAATAGGGTTTTGATCAGCTGCTGGATAAAAGTACATAATTGATGTCACATTATTTTGAATCTGAATGGTATTTACTTCATATTAAATAGACTGATAATTATCAGTTACATGTGCAGATAAAAAAAAGAGCTTAGATTTTCCCCCCCATTCTTCATACCTAGATCTTTGAGCAGAAAGTGCAAATTTGGCATATCTGCTTTCTATTCCGATTATCCTCTGCAGTTTGGGGTATAAAATAAATGGCATTTTATGGGTTCCAGAATCTCCCTCCAGAAATAAGCATGAAGTTTATTGGAATATTTTAATCTTATGCTTACACAACATTTAGATAGCTATGTAAATTTAGTGTTTCAAGAAACAAATGATTTGTCAAATTATGAGAAATAAAATGTATTTTTGGGTCCTAATCAAACTACATGTGAAAGCTCACTTAGAAGAATGGTTTCCTCTTTTTACATCACTTGCCATGAATATTTTCAATTATTATTTTGTTTTGGCTGCAGTCATTTGTATTTTCAAGTGCCTTTTGATAAATATTGTGTAACAACTATAAATGTGACCCAATAGACTCCCAATGAGAATCATCTATCATTTCTGTCTGAAAAGAAAAACACAATTAATTTATGGTGGAGTACATCTTGGATTCAGGAAATGGCCAAATGGATAGGTGGTAAAATGGCACAGAGTTTGCCTTTAACCAATTTTGATCCCAACTTTGGTAGCTTTCTGTGTGAAGTTTACATGTTCTACTTGTGACCACAGATTTTGCTCCAGTTTCTTCCCTTAGGCCAAAGACATGCAACAAGTTGTAAACACTGCCCAGTCCATCATCGGCTCTGACCTCCCTACCATTGAGGAGATCTATCGCAGTCGCTGCCTCAAAAAGGCTGGCAGCATCATCAAGGACCCATACCGTCCTGGCCACACACTCATCACTCCGCTGCCTTCAGGTAGAAGGTACAGGAGCCTGAAATCTGCAACATCCAGGTTCAGGAACAGTTTCTTCCCCGCAGCCATCAGACTATTAAACTCAACTTAAACAAAAATCTGAACTTTAATAGCCTATTGCACTTTATCTGCTTATTTATGAGTATATATATATATATATATATATATATATATATATATATATATATATATATATATATATATATATATATATATATATATATATATATATATATTCAATGGTATATGGACACACTGATCTGTTCTGTATTTATTTATGCCTATAATATTCTGTTGTACTAAAGCAAAGCAAGGATTTCATTGTCCTATCTGGGACACATGACAATAAACTCTCTCTTGAATCTTGAATCTTGATTGGGAGGTCAACTGGCTATAGCAAATTGAGATTACTGTAGATGGTGCTTAAAGATCTTTACGGACACAGTGAACAGAATGCCTTATTTCCATGCTGTATGAATTAGCATCTCTACAATTATTATGTTTTTTGGAATATTTTAGTTATGTCCTGATGGTAACATGATTAAATAAACGTCCTGCATTTCATTCCCATCTGACATCGACAGATTAGGAAAAAAATTATGTAGTATCGCTGAATTAACAAATGAGGATACCATCTAAATGCTTTGACTTTTTTTATTAATATGAAGATAATTCTGGTTGTAATACAATCTATATAATTAAAACTCTAATCTTGACCACTTCCTGTTTGCGCTGTATATTGATTTTAGAAAAAAACGTGACCACTTGCGGCTGTGATTTTTGGCCACCTTACTCAGAGTCCCGCTCCAGCTGTTAGGGCCAGAGGATTTTCCCCCATTGATGAAAAAGAAAAGACTTATTAATGTTTAAAAAATGGTGAGATTCTTTCTCCTGTCAATCACGCCATGACGGCCACGCCCCTTCCGGCGGGAGGGGAGGAGCTATAAAAACCCGGTAGTGTGGGCGTGGGTCAGTCTCTGCATAATGGGGGAGAGAGTGATCACGACTCTCAGTCTGAGCTGCGAATCAGCTGAACACACTGAATGTCTACTGAACTGTGTGTGGTTTTTATGGTGGTTTTAAATGGCATGAAACTGCATTTGAATTTGGTGAACTTGCACCCTGCTTGAAGTGGCATGAAATTGCATTTGAATCTGGTGGCCTTGCACCCTGCTTGAAGTGGCATGAAACTGCACTTGAATTTGGTGGCCTTGCACCCTGCTAGAAGTGGTATGAAACTGCACTTGAATTTGGTGGCCTTACACCCTGCATGAAATGGCATGAAACTGCATTTGAATTTGGTGGACTTGCACCCTGCTTGAAGTGGCATGAAACTGCATTTGAATCTGGTGGCCTTGCACCCTGCTTGAAGTGGCATGCAACTGCACTTGAATTTGGTGGCCTTGCACCCTGCTTGAAGTGGTATGAAACTGTACTTGAATTTGGTGGCCCTGCGCCCTGCTTGAAATGGCACTTGAATTTGGTGGCTCTGCACCCAGCTTGGAATGGTATGAAACTGCATTTGAATTTGGTGTCATTGCACCCTGCTTGAAATGGTACGAAACTGCTTTTGAATTTGGTGGCCTTGAACCCTGCTTGAAGGGGTATGAAACTGCATTTGAATTTGGTGGTCTTGCACCCTGCTTGAAGTGGTATGAAACTGTACTTGAATTTGGTGGCCTTGCACCCTGCTTGAAATGGTATGAAACTGCACTTGAATTTGGTGGCCTTGCACCCTGCATGACATGGAATTTCAAGGAATAGCCGTGACTCAACTGCCAGCCCACCAGCCGTGAGTGAGCTGCCAGCACACTAGGCTTGAGTGACTGAGCTACCAACCCAAGAATCCATTGGGCCCACAATGTCCCTACTAGCCCTCTGGAAACTAGTCCCTTCAGCCCACAACACCCATACTAGCGCTCCAGAAAGCCCCCCCCCCCCCCCCCACTGGCCACCAATATTGGAATTGGTGGAGAGGTGGAATATTGCATTGGGGGACCAGCCCTCCCCTGTGAACATCCCACTTAGTCTAGTTTATTGTTAAAAGGCACAAATACAAATCAAAGATAGACAACTGTTCACTATCATATGTAATGTTTTATCAGTAACTTGTGTGCAATGACAATAAAATATATTATTATTATTATTATTATTATTATTATTATTGTCTACTGCAATGAAGATTTGGGTATGCAACATAAAATCAAATACAAATACTTTTTTGATCAATTCCAATTTCACACAAATAATAAATGTCTGTAATATACATTCTGATCTGTACAGAAACATACCAAATACAGCCCAATCATACATTAACATATTCTTAAGAAGGGTTTTGACCTGAAACGTCACCCATTCCTTCTATCCGGTGAATCTGCCTGCCCTGCTGAGTTATTCCAGCATTTTGTGTCTATCTTCGGTGTAAACCAGCATCTGCAGTTCCTCCCGACACATCACTTTCGTAAACCTCCACTGGACCCTCTCCAACGCGAGTACATCTTCCTCAGATATGGGGCCCAAAACTGCTCATAATATAATATTCATAATATTCCAAATGTGACCTCATGGGTGCCTTATAATGTATCAGCATTACACCCTTACTTTTACATTCTAGTCCCCCTGAAATGCATTGCATTCGCCTTCCTTACCATTGTCTCAACCTACAAATTAACTATGAATCATTTTCCCATTTGGAAAGTAAGTCTACGCCTTTATTCCTTCTATCAAAGTGCATGAGCGTGCATTTTGCTACGCTGCATTCCATTTGCCACTTTGTTGCCCATTCTCCCAACCTGTCCAAGTCCTTTTGGAGACTCCCTGCTTCCTCAAAACTACCTGCCTCTCCACCCATCTATGTATTCTCCGCAAACCTGGTCACAAAGCCATCAATTCCATCATCCAGATTATTAATATATGTTGGAAAGTAGCAGACCCAACACAGACCCCTGTGTAAAACCACTAGTCACCAGCAACGAACCAGAAAATACGTTATTCCCACTCTTTGCCTTCTGCTGGTCAGCCAATCTTCTATCCATTTTAGTACCTTCCCCCCCAATATCCTGGGATCCCATCACCTTTAGCAGCCTCATGTGCAGCCTCTCCTTTTAACAAAACTACGCTGACTTCAGCCTATTTTAATTATGTTTTTCCTAAAACATCCTTAATAATAGACTCTAGAATTTTATCAACCACAGAAGTCAGACTAAATGGCCTGTAATTTCCTGTGTTTTGCCTTGTGCCCTTCCTAAACAGTGGAATCACATCACGTTATGTACAAATGTGCACGTCCTTGCTTTTTGCAGTGGTGCTGCACACTGAACAGTAGCTTCTGCATTGAATACAACTGCAGACAAAATGTGGACACATCTGCAAAAATACTAAACAGACCATCCTAGATGTGCTCTGCTTGATTGTACACATCTGAGATTACACATTAGAGTTATACCATTTCATATTTCATGGAAGGTGTAAAGTTGTGCATATTAACAGAGCACATGCTGTCCTTTTTACTTCATGAACGTGTAGGTATGTAGATCATTACCTGGGCACGGACTTTTGCTTATAACTGAGAATGAAGAGTTTCTTCTGTCTTCTTCCACTGCTTTGGCTTGTTGATTTTCTTCAAGACAACGCTGAAATGCTTCTGGAAAATCAACAACTAAATGTCATTAATTTAAGGTGAAAGGGTAACAACTTAATTGGAACCCGAGGGGCAACATTTTCCACACAGAGAATAGTGGGTATATAGAACATGCTGGCAGAGTAAATAATTGAGGAATGTACAATAACAACATTTAAAATACATTTAGACATTAATGTGAATAGGAAACGTTTGGCAGCCTATAGGCCAAACAGGCGCAGACATGATTGTTAGATGGGGCATCTTTGTCAGCATGGGCAAAGGTCCTGTTCCCATGCTGCATGACTCTTGACCCTTCGACAATACATTAACTGTTTTTCTCGTCTAATTACAACTGCATGTAAAGTCGAGCATTATTAAAATCCAGTATCAAATGCAAAACGGTTAAATTTGACAGAATAGTCCCACAGCCTGGCTGGCTGTGTTTTGTACTTGTTCACTTTGAGCTTGTTCATACGAGTCATATAATTTAATGATTGGTCATATGTTAAGGCACTATATATACATTGCTGCTTAGAAGAGCACATTTCAGTCACAAAGATGTTGGCAGTGATATAGGTGAATAAAAGATTACCTGCACAAGAACTATGGCTGTGCGTTGAAAATTTTCTGCTAACTTCTTCTGCTGTTGGTTAAAAATATATTTACATCGTTAGTGTTCCTTTCTTACCATTAGTCAACTAATTATCCCTATGTGTGGTAGTGATTGTTCATTAAAAAAAAGTTAATATAAATAGAACTTTGGTTATGTAGACTGTTTAGATAGAAATATGAATCATAGTTTTTAACTTTGGGTAGATGCCCAGTGTGTTTTTTGCAGTCTGTATTCTAGATTTCTGATGGGAGCTTTACAAGCATGTTGAGATGAGGACTTCTGTGTTTGCGAAGCTCAGTCTTGACATAAGCACAAATTTTACTGTTGTAAATTGAGAAAGGTTCAATAACAACATTTAAAAGACATTTGAAGTGGAATGTGAAAAGGAACGGTTTAGCAGCGACGAACCAAACATGGGCAAATAGCAATGTTACATGGGGCATTTTAGTCAGCATTGATGAAGGGCCCATTTCCATGCTGCATAAGCCGATTGAGCCCAGACTCAGCCTCGGCTGGCGCACACGAAGACAAGCCCGCTGGTCGAAGTGACAGCTGCGAACAAGGACAAGCACGACGGCCAAGCAAGGAGGGCTGTCGGTGAGCGAGGTGGGCCGTTGGTGAGCCAGGAGGGATGATGAGAGTGAACGACCGTCGGAGACCTATCACCAGCGTAAGTGCCGGCGGTTGACAGAGGACGAGCGCGCGAATGCTTGCAGGACAGTCGAGGACGGGCCGCGGGTGTCCTGGCGGTCAGTCAAGAACACACCACTGAGCACAATGAGGGACATGGCATGGGGGGGGCAAGAAGGAAGAAATTAGGACTAGATTAAGTGCTTTTATAACTTTGTCAGTGCCCTATACATGGCGACTCTTTGCATACTTGTGTATTGTATGCAAAACAAAGTATTTCACTGTACCAAGTACATGTGACAATAAAGTATCAATCAATCAATCAATCATTCTTGTCCCTTGAACAGAACATTAACTGTTTCTCTTGTAAATAAAACTGCATGTAAACTCGAGCATTATTAAAATCCAGGCCCAAAAGCAAAATTATTAGATTTGACAGAAGAGTCCTGCAGCTTGGCTGGCTGCGTTTTGCACTTGTTCATATTTGTGTTGTTCATCAGAGCCTTGTCATTTAATGATTGGTCATATGTTAAGGCACTATGAATGTCCATTTAGCAGAACACATTTACTTCTGGTGGATAAAAATATATTTATATTATTAGTGTTCCTTAATAATATAAATATTAGGTATGTAGTAGGTATGTAAAACTCACATGGAGGCAAACATTCCAGAAGGATGTGGAAGCCTGGGACGCAAGCCTATCGAGGGTGGAAGACGTTGCACATAACCGAACACAATGTCGAAAGCTTGCAGCCCAACGCACTCAACAGTGTGGGAGGAACTAAGTCTAAGTAAGTAGGTATGTAGATCATTACCTGGGCGCGGACTTCGGCTTGTAACTGAGAATGAAGACTTTCTTCCGTCTGCTTCCACTGCTTTGGCTTGTTGATTTTGTTTAAGACAACGCTGAAATGCTTCTGGAAAATCAAGAACTAAAGGTCATTAATTTAAGGTATGAGGGGAACAACTTAATTGGAACCCGAGGAGCAACCTTTTCCACACAGAGAATAGTAGGTATATAGAACATGCTGGCAGAGTAAATAATTGAGGAATGTATAATAACAACAATTAAAACACATTTAGACAGGAATGTGAATAGGAAAGGTTTAGCAGCCTAAAGGCCAAACAGGGGCAAATAGGATTAAGTTAGTTGGGGCATCTTTGTCAGCATGGACGAAGGTCCTGTTCCCATGCTGCATGACTCTTGACCCTTCGACAATACATTAACACTGTTTCTCTTCTAAATACAACTGCATGTAGAGTCGAGCATTGTTAAAATCCAGTATCAAATGCAAAATGGTTAAATTTGACAGAAGAGTCCTGCAGCCTGGCTGGCTGAGTTTTGTACTTGTTCACATTGAGCTTGTTCATATGAGTCATATAATTTTATGATTGGTCATATGTTAAGGAACTATATATACATTGCTGTTTAGAAGAGCACATTTCAGTCGCAAATATGTTGGCAGTGATATAGGTAAATAAAAGATTACCTGTACAAGAACTTTGGCTGTGTGTTGAACATTTTCTGCTACCTTCTTCTGCTGCTGGTTAAAAATATATTTACATCGTTAGTGTTCCTTTCTTACCTTTAGTTAACTAAATATCCCTATGTGTGGTAGTAATTGTTCATTAAAAAAAAAAAGAATATTGATAGAACTTTGATTATGCAGACTGTTTAGATAGAAATATTAATCATAGTTGTTAAACTTTGGGTTGATGCCCAGCATGTATTTGCATTCTGCAATCTAGATGGCAGTTGGATGCTTTACATGCATTTTGAGAGGACTTCAGTGTTCGAGTAGCTCAGACTTGAAATAAGTACTAGTTTTTCTGTTGCATTTTATTGATGACCTGTTGGCAACAATTCAAGCACTGTTACGGGCATACATTCTTTTCACTCAAATGTACATGTATAGTATTAGAATGTGGACGCATTTGCAGAGAACATTTTCCAATTTCCTAATATCCGTTCCTATTGATTTATTTCACATTTTGTTTCTGCTTTTATTTGTGTGATTTTGTACCTGTGCCTTGTGTTTTCTAATAGCCTTATTTCTCACAGCTGCTGGTAATTTGCCTCAATAACATTCCCACTATGAAACTTCTTTTTTGGGGCAAGTAATAGATCAGCAATGCCCTGTCAAGCAGGTTAAAAAAAAGACATTGGTTTGAGGGAAAAATCGTTATAGCAGCATTCATAAGATAATTGTGAGCATGTTCACTGAATAAGGCCCAACTTCTTTATCTATATTACTAAAAGTCTGATCTTGACGACTTCCTGTTGTTCTGTATATTGATTTTAGAAAAGACGCTGCCACTTACGGCTGTGATTTTTGGTCATCTTACTCAGAGTCCCCCTTCGCTGTGCAGGACAATCGATTTTTCCCATCGATGAAACATAAAAGAGTTATTAGTGTTTAATATCACTAATATTTAGTGATATTAGTGTTTAATATCACTATAGGGACTATAAAACCTGGAAGTGTTGAGTGTCTCAGTCAATCTCTGCAAGATGAGGGAGCGAGAGGGTCACGTGTTATTCACAGCCTGAACTGTGAATAACACTGAACACATGTCTACTAAATTGTGAGTGGTTTTACTGACCTGTCAGTGCCCTTAATGTGGTTTGAAAATATAGTTTGGAAATGCTAAAGCTGTGTTGCCTTTGGTTTGGAAATGCTAAATTGGAATTGGTGGAGAGGTGGAATATTGCGTTGGGGGACCAGCCCTCCCTTGTGTTGCTGGGACCCAACGGGTCCCACTTAGTTTACCACTAGTTTTTTTTTTAGATACATTATTAATTACAACAAAATAAACCAAAGCAGTTCAAAAGGTGACACCTTGTTGATTTTCCTAATCTGGCCTATAAATTTGGCCATGTCTAGAACTCTGAAAAAAAATTGTATTTACATCAGAAATTCAGGCCAATAGACAATAGGTGCAGGAGTAGGTCATTTGGCCCTTCGAGCCAGCACCGCCATTCAATGTGATCATGGCTGATCATCCCCAATCAGTACCCCGTTCCTGCCTTCTCCCTATATCCCATGACCGCTATTTTTAAGAGCCCTATCTAGCTCTCTCTTGAAAGCATCCAGAGAACCTGCCTCCACTGCCCTCTGAGGCAGAGAATTCCACAGACTCGCTACTCTCTGTGAGAAAAAGTGTTTCCTCGTCTCCGTTCTAAATGGCTTACTCCTTATTCTTAAACTGTGGCCCCTGGTTCTGGACTCCCCCAACATCGGGAACATGTTTCCTGCCTCTAGCGTATCCAAGCCCTTAACAATCTTATATGTTTCAATGAGATTCCCTCTCATCCTTCTAAACTCCAGAGTGTACAAGCCCAGCTGCTCCATTCGCTCAGCATATGATAGTCCCGCCATCCCGGGAATTAACCTTGTTTACCTACGTTGCACTCCCTCAATAGCAAGAATGTCCTTCCTCAAATTAGGGGACTAAAACTGCACACAATACTCCAGGTGTGGTCTCATTAGGGCTCTATACACCTGCAGAAGGACCTCTTTGCTCCTATATTTGACTCCTCTTGTTATAAAGGCCAACATGCCATTCGCTTTCTTCACTGCCTGCTGTACCTGCATGCTGACTTTCATAGACTGATGTACAAGGACTCCCAGATCCCGTTGTACTTCCTCTTTTCCCAACTTGATGTCATTTAGATAGTAATCTGCCTTCGTTTTTGCTACCAAAGTGGATAACCTCACATTTATCCGCATTAAACTTCATCTCCTATGCATCTGCCCACTCCCCCAACCTGTCTAAGTCACCCTGCATTCTTATAGCATCCTCCTCACAGTTCACACTGCCACCCAGCTTTGTTTCATCTGCAAATTTGCTAATGTTACTTTGAATCCCTTCATCCAAATCATTGATGTATATTGTAATTAGCTGCGGTCCCAGCCCCGAGCCTTGCGGTACCCCACTAGTCACTGCCTGCCATTCTGAATACCCGCTAATCCCTACTCTTTGATTCCTGTCTGCCAACCACTTCTCTATCCATGTCAGCACTCTATCCCCTATACCATGTGCCGTAATTTTGCCCACTAATCTCCTATGTGGGACCTTATCAAATGCTTTCTGAAAGTCCAGGTACACTACATCCACTGGCTCTCCCTTGTCCATTTTTCTAGTTACATCTTCAAAAAATTCCAGAGGATTAGTCAAGCATGATTTCCCCTTCGTAAATCCATGCTGACTCGGACCGATCCTGTTACTGCTATCCAAATATGCGGCTATCTCATCTTGTATAATTGACTCCAGCATCTTCCCCACCACCGATGTCAGGCTAACTGGTCTATAATTCCCCGTTTTCTCTCTCCCGCCTTTCTTAAAAAGTGGGATAACATTAGCTATCCTCGAATCCACAGGAACTGATCCCGAGTCTATAGAACATTGGAAAATTATCACCAATGCATCCACGATTTCTAGAGCCACTTCTTTAAGTACCCTGGGATGCAGAGCATCAGGCCCTGGGGATTTATCAGACTTCAGTCCCATCAGTCTATCCAACACCATTTCCTGCCTAATGTGGATTTCCTTCAGTTCCTCTGTCACCCCAGATCCTCTGGCCACTACTATATCAGGAATATTGTTTGTGTCCTCCTTAGTGAAGACAGATCCAAAGTACCTGTTCAACTCATCTGCCATTTCCTTCTTCCCCATAATAAATTCATCCTGTCTTCAAGGGTCCAACTTTGGTCTTAACTAATTTTTTCCTCTTCACATACCTAAAGAAGCTTTTACTATCCTGCTTTATATTCTTGGCTAGCTTACCATCGTATCTCATCTTTTCTCCCCGTATTGTCTTTTTGGTTATCTTCTGTTCTTTAAACATTGCCCGCTCATCTTTGCTACATTGTACTTCTTCGCTTAAATTTTTATACTGTCCCTGACGTCCCTTGTCAGCCATGGTCATCCCTTTCTCTCCTTGGAATCTTTCTTCCTCCGAGGAATGAACTGATCCTGCACCTTCTGTATTATTCCTAGGAACACCTGCCATTTTTGTTCCACTGTCATCCCTGCTAGTGTATCTTTCCAGTCAAATTTGGCCAGCTCCTCCCTCATTCAACTGCAACACAGACACCTCCGATCTACTCTTTTCCCTCTCCAATTGTAGATTAAACCTGACCATGTTATGGTCACTGCCTCCTAATGGCTCATGAACCTCGAGGTCCTTTATCAAATCCGGTTCATTACATAACACTAAATCCAGAATTGTCTTCTCCCTGGTAGGCTCCAATACAAGCTGTTCAAAGAATCCATCACGAAGGCACTCTATATAGTCCCTTTCTTGGAGTCCAGTACCAACCTGGTTTTCCCAGTCTACCTGCATGTTGAAACCTCCCATAACAACCACAGCATTACTTTTACTACATGCCAATTTTAACTCCTGATTCAACTTGCGCCCCAGACTACTGTTTGGGGGCCTGTAGATTAGTCCCATTACGGTCTTTTTACCCTTACAATTCCTTAGTTCTGTCCATACTGACTCCACATCTCCTGTTTCAATGTCACACCTTGCAAGGGACTGAATTTCATTCCTCACCACCAGGAAACCCCCACCCCCTCTTCCCACCTGTCTGTCTTTTCGATAGGAGGTATACCCTTGAATATTCAGTTCCCAGCCCTGGCCCTCTTGCAGCCATGTCTCAGTAATTCCCACAACATCATACTTGCTAGTTTCTAACTGAGCCTCAAGCTCGTCCACTTTATTCCTTATACTTCGCACATTCATATACAGCACTTTGACCTCCGTATTCACTTCCCCGCCCGCAATTGGCCCTGACCTTACTCTGTTGTCCATTCTCGAGTTTTTCTTCCCATTAATTCGAGAATCTTTTGTAATGTTTCCTGTAGCCACTTCCCCTTCAACTCCATCTTTATACTCCCAATTTGTCAATCCCTCCCCCCCACTATTTAGTTTAAACCCACACGTGTAGCCCTAGCAAACCTGCCTGCCAGAATGTCGGTCCCCCTCCAGTTAAGGTGCAACCCGTCTCTTTTGTACAGGTCACCCCTACCCCAGAAGAGATCCCAGTGGTCTATAAATCTAAATCCTTGCTCCCTGCACCAGCCCCTCAGCCACACATTCAGATCCCCTATCTCCCTGTTCCAGTCCTCACTAGCACGTGGTACTGGAAGCAATCCAGAGATAACCACCCTAGAAGTCCGGCATTTCAGTCTTCTTCCCAACTCTCTGAAGTCATGTTGGAGAACCTCCTTCTTCTTCTTCCCGATGTCGTTTGTGCCTACGTGCACAACTACTGCCGGCTGTTCACCTTCTCTCTCTGTTCAGAATACGGTTCGTGACATCCTGAACCCTGGCAACAGGGAGGCAACAGACCATCCTCGCATCTCGTCTGCCGCCACAGAATCTCCTGTCCGCTCCTCGGCCAATGGAGTCACCCACCACTAGGGCACTGCCCGACATTGGTCTCGCCGGTCGAGTCCCATCTCTAGGATTGGAGCCACCGACGTATTCACTGCTCAGACTGGAAACATCGTCTCCCCAGACAGTTCCCAAGAGGGCGTACATGTTTTCATTAGGCCCAGCCACCTGAGTCTTCTGCACTCCACGATTTCCATCCTTTCTCTCTGTCACACACCTTGGTTCTTCCTGTAACCTCGGTGTGACTACCTCACTGTAGGTCCTGTCCAGGAAACTCGTTTCTTGAGGTCATCCAGCTGCTTCTCCAGTGTCCCAACAAGGTCCTTTAGGAGCTGAAGCTGGATGCACTTGCCACAGTTGTAGCAGCCAGAGGCTCAATCTGTGTCCCTGGGCTCCCACATTCAACAAGCCTCACACTGTCTCATCTGTCCCGACGTGTTCACCGCGTTCCGTCCTCTCGCACTTTATGTGTAGCCTCCTCTACTCAGCCTCCTCGCCGAAGACTTTCAAGCCAAAGACTCACACTTTACTCACAAGCACTTCCCTCACAAGGCCGCTCCCTAAGACTGCTTATATTGACTGAAAATTGCCTAATTTAACAATTTACCAATTTACAAACCAAATTCCTCAGTTTTAAACTGTTTCCCCCTTCTGACACTTCTAACTCTCCTCCCACTCGGGGTAGAGCTGATCAGTGCTTTCTCCTGTTTCTCTTTGTTGCTGTTGCTGTTGCTTCAAAATCCACAGGAGCTCTGAGTTAAGTCTGCCTGTGCTTTGCCTCTCCTTTTCAACCGTTTTCCCCCTCTGACTCACTTCTAACTCTCCTCCCACTCGGGCTAGAGCCAATCAGTGTTTTCTCCTGCTTCTCTTTGTTGCTGTTGCTTCTAAATCCACGGGAGGCCAATGTATTTTTACTTAATTGTATTTACACAAAAATAATTGCCTCCGTGGGTACAACATACCATTATAATGACCTTCTATATAACTTTATTTTAAAAAAACCTAAGAAAGTGCAATAACAATAAAAAATAGGGTTTGATCAATTTATAGTTCACAAACTTGATGTTGAATGAGTTAGAATATCTTAGAGCATTTGTGGATCATTTCTTCATTTAAACTTCATAACTGATTAACATTACATGAATTATAGTTTTACATAATGATATCATGTAATTCTGACTGCAGAAATTAATCAACTGTAGCCCAGACGTGCTGCCAGAAAAGCATTATGAATGTAGTACAACTGACTTGGCAAAATATGCAAATACAGTTTTTGACGCACTGAATATTCCACAAACATTAGACATCCATTGTCAGAGTGAAGCTAAATACAAATTGGAGGAACATCATCAAATATTTCCACGGGCATCTTTCAGAATAGTGGTATGAATATTGATTTCCCTACCTTCAGGTAGCCCTGGCATTCCCTGTATCTTGCCCACCCCCACCCAAGTCGCACTAGCTTCTCGTTTTCACCCAACAAACAGCTAACAATGGACTGTTTCCTTTATCATCGTTATTTTTTGCATATCTTTCATTCATTGTTCTTTATCTCTCTACATCATCGTCTATCTATATTACTAAAAGTCTGATCTTGACCGCTTTTGGCCCACTGTGGTGCGATTTCCGAGAGAACGCCGCCACCTACGGCATTAATTTTTGGAAACCTCGCTCAGAGCCCACGTCTGCCTTCCTGGACCAGAGGATTCATCTCATCGATGAAAAATCAGAGAGATATTAATGTTTTTAAACAATTCACCAATCTCTCTGCTACCCTGCTGGAGGGAGGGGGAGGGACTATAAAACCAGGAAGTGGTGTGCCTCATTCAGTCTCTGCAAGATGGAGGAAGCCAGAGGGTCACTTCTCTCTGAGCTCGGAATAAGACTGAACACATGTCTACTCAACTGTGAGTCCCCTTAATGTGGTTTGAAAATGAAAATATGGTTGGTTTGAAGTAAAAAGTCACTGCCTGCAATGGTTATTTGGGGGGTTTGGCTTGAAGTTAAGAGGCACTCCTGCAAATGGTGGTTTGGGTGCTTTGGCTTGAAGTTAAAAGGCACTCCTGCAAATGGTGGTTTGGGTGCTTTGGCGTAGTTAAAAGGCACTCCTGCAAATGATGGTTTGGGTGCTTTGGCTTGAAGTTAAAAGGCACTCCTGCAAATGGTGGTTTGGGTGCTTTGGCTTGAAGTTAAAAGGCACTCCTGCAAATGGTGGTTTGGGTGCTTTGGCTTGAAGTTAAAAGGCACTCCTGCAAATGGTGGTTTGGGTGCTTTGGCTTGAAGTTAAAAGGCACTCCTGCAAATGGTGGTTTGAGTGCTTTGGCTTGAAGTTAAAAGGCACTCCTGCAAATGGTGGTTTGGGTGTTTTGGCTTGAAGTTAAAAGACACTCCTGCAAATGGTGGGTTGGGTGCTTTGGGTAACTTCCTGTTTGCACTGTATATTGATTTTAGATAAAACGCTACCACTTATGGCTGTGATTTTTGGCCATCTTACTCAGTCCCCCTCCGCTCAGCAGGTGCAGATGATTCGTCCCATCAATGAAAAATAAAAGTGTTATTAGTGTTTAAAAAATGTTGAGAATCTCTCTCCTGTCAATCACGCCATGAAGGCCACACCTTTTCCGGTGGGAGGGGGAGGCATTATAAAACCCGGAAGTGTGGGTGTGGCTCAGCCTCTGCATGATGTGGGAGGGAGAGGTCACGACACTGTCTGTGCTGTGAATCAACTGAACACACTGAATGTCTACTGAACTGTGAGTTTGGTGTTTTTATGGTGGTTTTAAGGTGGTTTCACCCTGCTTGAAATGGTATGAAACTGCATTTGAATGTGGTAGCGTTGCACCCTGCATGAAATGGTATGAAGCTGCATTTGAATTTGGTGGCCTTGCACCCTGCTTGAAATGGTATAAAACTGCACATGAATTTGTTGGCCTTGCACCCTGCAGAAAGTGGTATGAAACTGCACTTGAATTCGGTGGCCTTGCACCCTGCTTGAAGTGGTTGGACACTGCACTTGAATTCGGTGGCCTTGCACCCTGCTTGAAGTGGTAGGCAACTGCACTTGAATTCGGTGGCCTTGCACCCTGCTTGAAGTGGTAGGAAACTGCATTTGAATTTGGTGGCATTGCACCCTGCTCGAAGTGGTAAGAAACTGCACTTGAATTTGGTGGCCTTGCACCCTGCTTGAAATGGTAGGAAAATGGATTTGAATTTGGTGGCCTTACACCCTGCTTGGAATGGAATTTTAAGGAATAGCCATGAGTCAACTGCCAGCCCACCAGCCAGCCGTGAGTGAGCTGCCAGCACATCAGGCTTGAGGGACTGAGCTGCCACCCTAAGAACCCATACCAGCACTCCAGAAAGCCCCCCCCACTGGCCACCAATATTGGAAGTGGTGGAGAGGTGGAATATTGCGTTGGGGGACCAGCCCTCCCATGTGAACATGGGACCCAACGGGTCCCACTTAGTCTAGTATTTCTATATTTCTTTATCCCTAACCAGTCTGAAGAAGGGTCTCAAGCTAGAACGTCACCCATTCCTTCTCTCCAGATACGCCGCCTGTCCCGCTGAGTTACTCCAGTTTTTTGTGTCTATCTTCATATATATGTTTTACACAACTGTACTGCATGTTGTACAAAAAGTATAATTACATAAATGCAAACAAACTATTATTCAAAAGGGAGGGAGGGGGAGGGTCTGTAAAGTTTATTTCTATGGTGGACTGGAGTACATCCACAACTCTCTACAATTTGTGGTGGTCTTGGGCAGAGCTTAAGCCAAGATGCGATCTGTGATGAATTTCGACAGGATGGTAGTATGCTTTTTCTGGTGCACAGAAAGTTGGTACAGTTGGTCATTGGAGACATTCTGAACTTCGTTTTCTGAAGAAGTAGAGGTGTTTGTGTGCTTTCTTGTCTGTAGCTTCAATGTGGTTAGTCCAAGACAAATTGTTGGTGATATTTCTGCCCAGGAATTGAAGTTCTTGACCATCTCCATTTCGGCACCATTGATGCTGATTGGGGTGTGTACACCAACTCATTTGCTGCAGCCAATAACTCTTACATTTTGCCAATATTGAGGGAGATATGGTTGTCAGAGACAAGGTGGGCCAGACGACCTGTTTCCATGCTTTGTAGCTCTATGACCTGATGTACTTTTGCACGGTATAATTTGCCTGGATAACAGGCAATAAAAAGTTTATCATTATACCTTGATACGTGACAATAATAAATCAATACCAATATAGATAGCAAATTTGACAGGTGCATTACATTCATTTCCAGTAGAGGAAGCAGGGGTTTAAGATATAAACACAAATTATTTTGGATTGTTATGTGGCTCTCCTGATGGCTACAATAGACAACAGATGCAGGAGTAGGCCCTTCGTCCCCTTCGAGCCAGCACCGCCATTCACTGTGATCATGGCTGATCATCCACATTCAGTACCCTGTTCATGCCTTCTCAACATATCCCCTGACCACGCTATCTTTAAGAGCTCTATCTAACTCTCTCTTGAAAGCATCCAGAGAATTGGCCTCCATTACCTTCTGAGGCAGAGAATTCCACAGATTCAAAACTCTCTGGGTGAAAAAAAAAAATCCTCATCCCCCTTATGGCCTACCCCTTAATCTTAAACTGTGGCCCCTGGTTCTGGACTCCACCAATATCGGGAACATGTTTCCTGCCTCTAGTGTGTCCAATCCCTTAATAATCTTATATGTTTCAATAAGAATTCCTCTCATCCTTCTAAATTCCAGAGTATACAAGCCCAGCCGCTCCATTCTATCAACATATGGCAGCCCCGCCATCCCGGGAATTAACCTTGTGAACCTATGCTGCCCTCCCTCAACAGCAAGAATGTCCTTCCTCAAATTTGGAGACCAAAACTGCACACGATACTCCAGGTGTGGTCTCACTAGGGCCCTGTACAACCGCAAAAGGACCGCTTTGCTCCTATACTCAACTCCTCTTGTTATGAAGGCCAAAATGGCATTAGCTTTCTTCACTGCCTGCTGTACCTGCATGGTTACTTTCAGTGACCGATGAACAAGGACACCCAGATATCTTTGTACTTTGACACCATTCAGATAATAATCTGCCTTCATGTTTTTGTCACAAAAGTGGATAACCTCACATTTATCCACATTAAACTACATCTGCCATGCATCTTCCCACTCACCCAACCTGTCCAAGTCACCCTGCATCCTCATAGAATCCTCACAGTTCACACTGCCACCCAGCTTTGTGTCATCTGCACATTTGCTGATGTTACTTTGGATCCCTTCATCTAAATCAGGGCCACATTAAATATTTTGGCATGAGGGCCACATTATATATTTGGCACATTTTTGCGGCACATGCGCACACACCAATACCACACATTAGTCTCGATGGTCACGGTTTTACCAGAGATGAAGTCCTTGAATTTAATGCAGGCAAAATCCACTACGAGCAGTTCTTTTTCGATCTGGGCGTAGTGCTGTTCAGTGTCAGTTAGCGTACGGGATGCATATGACACGGGCTTGAAATTGCCGTCAGTAGTGGCCTGCAGGGATGCATCGCAGGTGAGCGTTACCGGTAACTTCAGATAGAAATAGGAGAGTGTAGGTGCGCTAGCCAGCTGCAGTTTGAGAGTGTTGAAAGTCATTTGGTGCTGTTGTGAGTTTAACATCTTACTGATGTTAAACTCACAACATCAGTAAGAACCAGCAGTTCGTTGATAGCTGCAGTTTTCAGCAGATCTAGTCTGAGACCGTCGCTGGTAAAAACATGTCCGACGTAAGTGACCTCAGGAACTCGAAACCTGCACTTTAGTGGATTGAGTTTAAGTTGAATGTCTTTGGCATGGTCAAGTACTCTTTTCAGATTGGCGTCATGTTCAGCTGTCGCGACCGTAGACAAGAATAACATCAACAATGATGGCGCACGGGTACTCTGCTAACAATTGTTCTATAGTGCGCTGAAAGACTTCACAGGCGGAGTTGATGCCGAAAGGCATTCTTTGAAATTTGAAGCGGCCGAATGTAGTGAAGTTGGACGAGTCTGGGTCTAGTGGAATCTGCCAAAAGGAGCTTTTAGCATCCAGGATCGAGAATACTGCTGTGTTGCCAATCTGTGCAGCGACATCTTCTGTGGTTCGCATTGGGTAATGTGTTCAACTTGATGGCAGTGTTAAGATCTCTGGGGTTGATGCAGATATGGATCTCCTCCTTGTTTTTCTTAGTTGCAACGATCATGGCAAAACCCAGTCGGGCGGGTCAGTTACCTCGGCAATAACACCCATTGAGACCTGAAGAAGGGATTCGGCCCGAAACGTTGCCTATTTCCGTTGCTGCATAGATGCTGCTGCACCCGCTGAGTTTCTCCAGCATTTTTGTGTACCTCCCATTGAGGCCATGCGTTTGAGTTCACCGTGTATTCCGTCACGGTTGGCATGTGGGACACGATGTGGCGCTCGGACCACGGGTGTGACTTTAGGATCAACAGTAATGTGATATTTGACAGGCAACTTGCCAAGTTCATCATTAAACAGGTCTTTGTATTGAGAAAGTAGCTGCTGAGTGGGCTCATCTGTGAGGCAGAGTTTGTGGACAGCACGTCCAAAGTAAACCAGACCTAGATCGTGGCATGCATTGATACCGAGCAGTCTCTGAATTAGCTTTAACAATGTAAAACTGTAAGGTGCGGGTCTGTTCATCTACAGTGCACTTTAAATCAGCTTTTCCGAGTGGGTGCAGAACCTCTCCCCCATAAGCCAGAAGCGTTGCGGAGGCCTTATCAATACGTTCAGCATCGCAAATTTTTTTGAACTCCCTTAATGATATGACGTTCACTTTTGTGCCAGTTTTCACCTTGGCAAGAAGAGGCCTGTTATTCACGAACATAATTACTTCAGGGTCAAGTAGCTCGTTAGACAAAGGGAGGAGGGAGTGGATGGCAGAACTGTTATGAACACAATTTGAGAGCAAAGTGGTGGGCGACAACTCAGGCTCATGGGAGTCAGTAACAGTGAACTCCTGATGAAGCAGGTGCAGGCTTGTCCTTGAAGCATTAGGAGTCACACGGGAACGACAGCATCATGCTAAATCGTTTCATTTCTTACAGGAATTGCAAGCTTTTCCATAGGCAATGCAAAACTCTCGACCCTTCGCATGAAAATAGATACAATTCTGACAGCGAGCAGTAGACCCGGTAGTGGGTTTGCGAGAGGAGAAGTCTGTAAGATTAACGCTATGTTGCTGGCAGGGACTGAAAGGCACTGGGTCAAAGTGGGGAGACGTTACCTCAGAAACACGGCAGGCATTGGTCAATGGTCAAGGGTAAATTCAGTGTTTCGGAAAAGTTCAGCTCTCAGCTTGCTATCAAGCATTCCACCTATCAGCTTATCTCGTACGAGCTCATCCCTTAAATCACGAAATCGACAGCGTGCAGCCATGTGCTTCAGTCCGCTGATAAATTGTTCAATAGGCTCATCGACCTGCTGTAAACGAGCATAGAACTTGGTTCTTTCAATAATATGGTTTGAAGGCATATCACACAGTTCTCTGAACTTTCTTAGCAAAACCACAGGGTCGTCGATAGTTTCTGCCGGTATACGGACCTGACCATTGTCATCCAAAACAGCAGGAGCAAAAGTGAAGTTGTCGGCACAATTCATTGCCTCAGATCCCGCAAGATTTAGCAAAACAGATGCACACACCTCTGGGGGGTCATTCTGATGAACAATGCGAGCATAATGAGTGTAGTCACGTTCGAAAAGACGCCATCGTTCAGCAATGTCTGAATCAAAGATCAAAGGGCTCGGGCGGTGACACGAATTAGCCATAACGGAGATAGTAAAGACACAAACGAATCAAAAGAAAATTAAACCCGATAAACTTGAATGGAGTGGGTAAGACTTACTGTCTGACACCATGTAATGATGTGACCCAAACACACATTAAGATACAACACATATTTATCAAATCACTTACAGCATAGGGTCTGCAGTACGTTACTGCTCCGAGCTGCTACATCTACTGGCTGGCGTAGGCAAGCTTTTGATATTATAAAGCATGTACTAGGCAGAGCTACTACTAACAAACACTATGATTGGCTAGCATGCAATAGCCAATCTGCAGACCCGTTAATCGCTTCTCTTTGTTTCCTGTCTGCCAACCAATTTTCTATCCATGTCAATACCCCACAGGGCCTGCCCCACTAACGCGATTTTTTTCGGCGACTTGCCCGCACCTGTCATAGTCCCAGCAGGTTGCCGAAAATTTTAAACATGTTGAAAATCCAGCGGCGACCAGAAAAAGGTATGACTCTTTGGGCGACTACTCACCACCAAACAGGCGTCACCCCGCCTTTCTTAAAAGATGGGATAACATTAGCTACCCTCCAATCCACAGAAGTGATTGTGAATCTATAGAGCATTGGAAAATGATCACCAATGCATCCACGATTTCAATAGCCACTTCCTAAAGTACCCTGGGATGCAGACCATCTGGTCCTGGGGTAATATCAGCGTTCAGTCCCATCAGTCTACCCAACACCATTTTCTGCCTAAAGTGAATTTCCTTCAGTTCCTCCGTCACCCTAGATCCTCTGGCCACTAGTACATCAGGAAGATTGTTTGTGTCTTCCTTAGTGATGACGGCTGCAAAGTACCTGTTCAACTCGTCTGCCATTTCCTGGTTCTCCATAATAAATTCACCTGTTCAAGGGTCCAACTTTGGTCTTAACTAATTTTTTCATCTTCACATACCTAAAGAAGCTTTTACTATCCTCCTTTATATTCTTGGCTATCTTACCTTCGTAACTCATCTTTTCTCCTCGTATTGCATTTTTAGTTATCTTCTGTAGCTTTTTTAAAGTTTCCCAATCCTCTGGTTTCCCGCTCATCTTTGCTATGTTATAATTCTTCTCTTTTATTTTTATACTGTCCTTGACTTTTCTTGTCAGCCACGGTCACCCCTTACTCCCCTTGGAATATTTATTCCTCTTTGGAATGAACTGATCCTGCACCTTCTGTATTATTCCGAGATACCTGCCATTGTTGTTCCACTGTCATCCCTGCTAGGGTATCTTTCCAGTCAACTTTGGCCAGCTCCTCCCTCATGGCTCCATAGTCCCCTTTGTCAAGTCAAGTCAAGAGAGTTTATTGTCATGTGTCCCAGATAGGACAATGAAATTCTTGCTGCAGCACAACAGAATACTGTAGGCATAAATACAGAACAGTGTCTATATATCTGTGTGTCTATATATCATAGAATATATATATATGCACATAAATAAACAGATAAAGTGCAATAGGATGTTATAGTTCAGAGTTTGTTTGAAGTTGTGTTTAATAATCTGATGGCTGTGGGGAAGGAGCTGTTCCTGAACCTGGTTGTTGCAGATTTCAGGCTCCTGTACCTTCTACCTGATGGCAGCGGAGAGATGAGTGTGTGGGCAGGATGGTGCAGGTCCTTGATGATGTTGGCAGCCTTTTTGAGGCAGCGACTGCGATAGCTCCCCTCGATGGTAGGGAGATCAGAGCCGAGGATGGACTGGGCAGTGTTTACAACTATTTGCAGCCTTTTCCGCTCCTGGAAGCTCAAGTTGCCAAACCAAGCCACGATACAACTGGTCAGCATGGTCTCTACTGTGCACCTGTAGAAGTTCGAGAGAGTCCTCCTTGACATACCGACTCTCCGTAATCTTCTCAGCAAGTAAAGGTGCTGATATGCTTTCTTTAAAATTGTATCAGTGTTCTGGGATCAGGAGAGATCTTCGGAAATATGCATGCCCAGGAATTTGAAGTTCTTGACCCTTTCCACCATCGACCCGTTGATATAAACTGGACTGTGGGTCCCAATCCTACCCCTTCCAAAGTCCACAATCAGTTCCTTGGTTATGCTGGTGTTGAGAGCCAGGTTATTGTGCTGGCATCATTTGGTCAATCGGTCGATCTCACTTCTATACTCTGACCCGTCCCCATCAGTGATAGTCCCACAACAGTGGCGTCGTCGGCGAACTTGATGATGGAGTTCGCACTATGTTCAGCTACGCAGTCATGAGTATAGAGTGAGTACAGCAGGGGGCTGAGCACACAGCCTTGAGGTGCTCCCGTGCTGTTTGAGGATCCAATTGCAGAGGGATGCGCAGAGACCCAGATCTGAGAGCTTGGTAACCAGCTTGGAAGATATGATGTTATTAAATGCCGAGCTGTAGTCAATGAATAACAGCCTGACATATGTGTTTTTGTTATCCAAGTGGTCCAGAGCGGAGTGGAGAGCCAGTGAGATTGCATCCACCATTGATCTGTTGTGGCAGTAAGCGAACTGCAGTGAGTTCAGGTTTTTGTCAAGGTACGAGTTGGTTTGCGCCTGATCAGTCTCTCAAAGCACTTCATCACCACAAACGTTAGTGCCACTGGTCGATAGTCATTCAGGCACGTCAACTTGCTCTTCTTGGGCACCGGTATTATCAATGCCCTTTTAAAGCAGGTGGAACCTCAGACCTCATAAGTGGAGGTTGAAAATGTCCGTAAAAACTCCAGCCAGTTGGTCCGCATAGGTTTTTAAAACACGCTCGGGTATATCATCAGGTCCAGGCGCTTTCCGAGGGTTCACCCCTCTGAAGGTTCTTCTGACTGTGACCGAAATACCATCACGGCGAATGGGGGCTCGGAAGACACATCTGTGTTCTCCCTATCAAAGTGTGCGTAAAATGCATTGAGCTCGTCAGGGAGTGATGCTTTGCTGACATTTGAGCTGCCTCCTGATTTTGCCTTGTAGGAGGTGATTGCATTAAAGCCCCGCCACAGTTGCCGAACAGAAGTCTCTTTTGGCATTTTTGATGGCCTTGCCAAGGTCATATCTGAACTTCTTGTAGACCTCTGTATTTCCAGACCTGAATGCCCGGGATCTGGTCCTTCAGAAGAATGCGGATCTCATGGTTCATCCAAGGCTTCTGGTTAGGAAACACTCGGAAGGTTCTTGTTGGGATGCAGTCCTCCACACATTTCTTTATGAAGTCTGTGGCGACTCTGGCGTATTAATTCATTTGTTCAACTGTAATACTGACACTTCCAATCTTCCCTACTCCCTCTCGAATTGTCGTTTAAAACGTAGCATATTATGGTCATTACCACCTGGCCATTCTTGCCAATTTCTAAATGAGCCTCAAGCTCATCCACTTTATTTCTTATACTTTGTGCATTCATACAGTATATAATACTTTTAATCCTTTCAAGAGAACGTTTTCCGTTACATCTTATCAGTTTATTATCTTTTATTTCTGCATCTGTTTTTTGGATATTCAGGTGTTGTGTTCCTTATGCTATTCTCTCAGCAGGTATAAATGTGATTCAACAAGATTTCCTGAGGGAACCCTCCTATGTCAAGCCTTTCTTGACGTCCTCTGAGGGAGGGCTATATGTATGTATTTATGTATGTTCTTAATCTATGAACCACTGTTGTATAACATTAGTTCCTCCACCAATGTAAAGCACTTTGGTCAACGAGAGATGTTTTTTAAATGTGCTTTAGAAAAGTGACTAAATCTGCTCTTTATAGACAAAATACTTGATCAGTTATGGCCCGTTCGCAGAGCTCGGATGCGGCCGCTGGACTTACCATCACCCGGCGGGGTCACAACATCGGAAGCCTGGATTGCCTCAACGTAGAGGGAGAACAAGGAGGGAAGAGACAAGGACTTTAAGACTTTTGCCTTCCATCACAGTGAGGAGGTGCCTGGTAGACTCACTGTGGTGGATGTTAAACTGTGTTAAGTGTGTGTTTTGTTATTTTATTCTATGTTATGACTGCAAGGTATACAATTTCATTCAGACTGAAATGTCTGAATGACAATAAAGGATACTTACTTACTTACTTAACACAAAATTAATTGTTGCATTAAACAATTAATTTATTATTCTCAGCTACGTTTAAAAATATCAATTGAAACCTAGATTTGCTGCCCATTTATATACCAATACAATGGGCTAAATAAAAATATAAATATTCAACTTCGATGCACTGTGAATATGAACTCCATGTAGTAGCTTAACTCAGTATGCTATGACTATAACCAGTTACCTTTAAATTGTATCTGCCTGTAATTATGTGGGTGGCATCTACACGTAGTCTGAGGTGTGTTTGCGGCTGGGATTCTCGCGCAGATGACCTGGTAATGAGTTTAGTTTGAAGAAGCATGGGGGGGAGGTCACAGCTTTCGACCATACATGAGTTTGATCACGAGTAAGATCAAAATGTACTTATACAAGAATAAGTTTGGATGAACATCCTACTGTTTTTACTACTACAATAAATAAACTATTAATTAAGAGACTGTGTTTGGAAGATTTATCATTCAATGGCATTGAATGTCTCCCGGAGAGCTCGTGAGTGTGTTTCGATTATCTCCTGAACCCCTGTCTTCAATCATAGTGACTAAAGGAAAGATTCCTTGAACGATATGAAAATCTGTCATTATTTCTAGAGTTGAAAGCTACCTTATAGCCAGAAGGTAGAAGATTGGTCCCATAGAAGAGGGACAGAAAATTGGGCTGGATCTCTGCCAGAGATTACTGCCAGAAGAACTGGTTCCGTAGAAGTGGAACGGAAGACTGGTTCCGTAGAAGAGGAACTGAAGAAGCTAGATCTCTGCCAGAGATTGGTTTACTTTAGAGCTTACCTGCCGGTAGGTTAATCGACAAAGCCACCCGACTTGTCTGAAGATTGAAAACTTAATTGATCGAAAGCATGAGCATAACAGCTATTGTAATATGCTGTAAATTTGAAAGCTGGAACACTTTAATTAGAACAGCTTCTTAACAAGATGCTGTGAAAGTTCGACTAATTTGTCATATTTTAAAGTGATATTACAGGCTTTGATAAAGAGTCCAGAGAAGTATTAGAAGCAAGTTCTGCTACGTTTTGGAAGGAAGACAAGAAGTTAGTAAACTGGAATCTAGGTGCTTGTCCTTGGTATGTTTTGAAGTTGAGATAAGACACATTCTTTCTGAACTGAAGTCACTTCGATACTTCGAAAATAGTTGGATGTTTTCTGAAAGTCCAGTTTTGTTTTGGATTCTTTTCAGGTGTTTATGGAACACGGTGCAGATTGTTTATCAATAAAGACAGAAGCAGACTGAAGAGTGTTTGTCCAATTAACAGATTTGGCAGTCTGTTTAATCCATGGAGCAAGATGGAGCAGGTGAGTCAGAGGAGCCACAAGGTGGTAGAGAGAAGCCAAGATATCCAAAGAGACAAACGAAGGTAACCGAGAAGATAGAAGAAGCCTGTCTGGAAAAATTCCAGAGAGAGACAAGTTGTGGAGAAGGGTGTTTAAGAAAATCGAGAGCCAGAAGAAACTAATGGAATCCACAGAAAACTTGACGATGGTGCGATCTAATCAGGTACAATGACTAAGTCTTGGTCTCAAGGTTAGAAAAAGGCAAGAGGCATTGACGAAAGTGTGACTGCATAGGGAGGAGCTTGAAAGACACATCCAGTGGTTTGAAGAAAAGGTGCAATTTTTTGATGAATTTGTGGAGTTTATGAAGGATTGGCTACTTGAAGCCGAAGAGCTGATGGACCCTGATGCCGGAAGTGCCATGCAAGAAATTGTTGGATTGGCAGAACAGATTGCACCTCAAGATTGTGTATCAAATGTCTCAACACGAAGACCAAGACAGAAATCTGGTTCTGTAGCCAGTTCATCCACAAGGGTATCAGTTCAAGTGCAATTTAAAAGTTAAAGCGATGGAGTAAATGCATGAGATTGAGGAACAAGAAATGCGGCTTAAGAGAGATGCTGAGGGACGAAAAAGGCAGTTGAGTAGACAAAAAGAACAGCTGGTACGAGCCACTAAATTGGCAATTGCCAAGAGTACAGCAGAGAAACTGGAAAGTCGAGGTTCGAGACACGGCTCGAAGGTATCTCAGAGGAAGAGTCCCTCAGCCCAAGAAGGAGCTGCTGAGCTAGAGACAGCAGCTGGATTAAATCCACAGCTGGGGACCACCAGGTCTCGTGGCTTTGAACATGCACTGAACATCGACAAAGCTTTACCCCAACAACAGGATGTTAGACCGAAGCAACAAATTGATGGGCCTCCTGATGAGGCTCGTAACAAACCACCAATTCAGTATGCTTTTCAGAGGCCTGTTTATCGTCTGTTTGCGCCAAGCCAAGGATCTCAAGGTGAATTCTATGAATTGGTGAAGAATCAAACAGAAATCAACAAGCTCATAGCTCAACAAAATCTTTCTTCCACCCTACCACCAATAGAAATTCCTAGATATCGTGATCCTTTGCGGTATGAAGCTTTCATAATGGCGTTTCACGAAGGAGTAGAAATGAAAATTACTGAAGAAAAAGAGCGCTTACGATTTCTTGTGCATTATACAAGCAGACATGCAGAGTTGCTTGTAGAAAGTTCTCTAAATAGGCCTGGAGGCCAAGGCTATCGAGAGGCAAGAAGGTTGTTTAAAGAACATTATGGTAACGAACAGAGGATTGCTCACGCATACATGAAGAAGGCCTATGCTTCGGAAAGATATCAAGTCAGAAGATGTGGAGGCATTAAGTGAGTTTGCGATATTTCTCAGAGGTTGTTGTAGCTCGATGAGAAATCTCGACCACATGAATGAAATGAATGTTGTTAGTAATACTAGAGCCATCATTCTAAAACTGCCCTTTAGGCTTAGAGATAAGTGGAGAGATAGGGCAGGTCGGATAATGAAAATGGAGAATCGAGAAGCCATGTTGCTTGACCTGGTGGCTTTCTTAGAAAGGAAAGTACGGTTCATTTTAAATCCACGCCATGGGAGTATTCAAGATCCTAAACTAATTGCAGCTGTCAAAGGTTCTACCCTTACTAAAACAAAAGGAAGATCAGGACCTAAGGGAAGCAGTTTTGCTCCCGCTCTAACACCAGTGGAAATGACAGGAGGAATGAAAGGAGATGTACCAAGCAAAAAGGATTTTGTTTGTTATGTGAAGAGGTTGGTCACACCATTAGGTGGTGTTGAAGCTTCAAGATGAAGGAATATAAAGAAAAGATGGATTTCTTAAAAGATAAGGGAATCTGTTTTGGATGTTTGAAAGAAGGACACATGGTTAAAGATTGTAAGAGTCATATAACTTTTGATAAGTGCAAACAAGATCATCCTGAAGCACTTCACACTGAGCAGATGCAGCCAGAGAAAATTGAACTGAAGGAGAAGCCTTCTAATGCTGTCACCTCACCTCAGATAACTGCCCATATTGGGGCCAGTGTAGAAACCTGTATCTTCTCTATCTTAGCAGTACATGTAAGGAATAGCAAGGGGCATACAGGGTTGCAAACATATACATGTTTGGATCATGGAAGTTCGGCTACCTAATGTACAGAAAGCTTGATGAGAAGGCTGGACATTACAGGAGAAGAGGTTAAGATGCTATTGCATACCATGAATGAGGAGAAATCCTGCGATAGTCATTACATTACAAGTATGGAAATATCTAGTCTGGATGAAGACAATTTGATACCAATATCTGAGGTGGTTACACATGAGACCATGCCTGTTTGTCATCAAAATATACCCAGACATGTGGACCTGGAACAATGGCCTACTTGAAGGATGTCAAGATACCTAAAATAAATTCTGGTATCGACCTACTTATCAGAATGAATGCTTTGAAGGCATTGGAACCTATACAGACTGTGAGGAGCCAAGGAATGGACCGTTTGCTGTGAAAACCCTACTAGGATGGGTTGTCTATGGCTCCTTGAGAAGGAACATTGAAACCATGTACCAGAAGAACTACCCTGCTGTTACTGCTGTTAATCAAATATCTGCTGGTAAACTAGAAAAGCTATTGATCAACCAAAACAATCATGACTTCAATGAAAGTACCAGTAAGGAATCTGAAGAAATGTCCAGGGAAGAGTTAAAGTTCTTGGATATCAGTAAAGATGATAGACGGACACTATTGTCTGGACTTACCTTTCAAACAAGAAAGCGTTAGTCTGCCAAATAATCGTCGTATGGCAGAGCAACGCACCCAGAATCTGAAACGCAAGTTTGGCAAGAATACGAAATTTCATGAGGAATATACGTCTTTCCTAAAGGGTATGATTGAAAATGATTAAGCCGAAATGGAATCAACAAACCAACTAAATCGAAGTGATGGAGAACTTTGGTACATTCCGCACCATGGGGTGTATCACTCGAAGAAAGGGACCTTGAGGGTGGTCTTTGACTGTGCTGTAGTCTTCAAAGTATCATCACTTAACTGTCAACTTCTGCAAGGTCCGGACCTTACTAACTCACTCATTGGAGCTCTTTTAAATTCAGACAAGAACCAATTGTGTGGATGGGTGATATTAAAGCGATGTTTCATCAAGTCAAAGTATCAGAAAAACACATTGACTAGTTGCGAGTCCTATGGTGGCCTGATGGGGATGCACAACACGATCTTGTTGAATACCGACACATCGCTTTGGAGCAGTGTCATCACCAAGTTGTGCGAACTTTGCATTAAAGAAGACCACAGAGGATAATAAAGTTCACTTTCCAGAAGAAATGATAACCACTGTCAAGAATAATTTCTATGTGGATAATTGCTTAAAATTAATGTATATGGAGCAGGAAGCAATTCAAATGGTGAAACATCTGACTACCCTCTGCAATAAGGGAGGATTTGCGTTTTCCAAGTGGATCAGCAACAGTCGTGTTGTATTGGAAAGCATTCCACCAAATGATCAAGCCAAGGAGACCAGGGAGTTGGATTTGGACAAAGACAATTTGCCAATGGAAAGAGCATTGGGACTGCACTGATGCATTGAAACAGATGTGTTCAAGTTCAGAATCTTGATTCAAGAGCGACCATGTACTAGACGGGGTATCCTATCCGTGATTGGTTCTGTTTACGACCCTTTGGGATTTCTCGCACCATTTACACTGCCAGCCAAGTTGATTTTGCAGGATCTTTGTAAGGAAAAACTTGGATGGGATGAGAGTATAACGCAAACTTCCTCTCACCAATGGACAGAATGGTTGTCAGATCTTAACAAGATCTCGGAGTTTAAGGTGGATCGGTGCATGAAGCCTACAAACTTAGGTTGAATCAGATACGCACAGCTGCATCACTTTTCTGACAGCAGTGAAAGTGGCTACCGAACTATTCATATCTAAGACTGGAAAATGATAACAAAGAAGTACATGTTGCATTCTTAATGGGGAATGCCAGAGTGGCACCATTGAAGCAAATGACAATTCCCAGAATGGAACTTACTACCACAGTCTTAGCTGTTAAAGTTGACAGAAGACATAATGCTGCAAAAAGTACTACAACTTTGACTGGAAGAATCTATCTTCTGGACTGATAGTACTACAGTGCTTAAATACTTCAACAATGACATTATAAATCTCCTTTATATTGGGAGCTACTAATGTTTCACAATGGAAATATGTTAACAGAAAGGAAAATCCTGCAGATAAACCTTCTAGAAGACTAACAGCAAACCGCTTCTTAAGAAACAAAAGATAGATCAATGGACCAGACTTTTTCTCTAGGCCAGACAGAGACTGGCCAAAGCTTGAGCTGGGATTTGAAATATCTGCTAATGATCCGGTAATTAAACAAAACATCACAGTGAACGTTATTCCTAAAGATTCATCAAACACAACAAATGATTTAATGACCCACTTTTCATCAAGGAATAAGTTAGTGACTGTGGTGGCTTGATTTATTAAACTAAGAGCAAGTATATTGCTGTTTGCTCGAAAAAGGAAAGAGATTGCTGAAGGTATTTGACGAAGATCCTGAAATACTGAAGGAAAAGGCTGAAAAGATGTAAGTTTAAGGCATCTTGATGATCTCCTCAAAGCGGAAAACGCGATTATCTCTTTCTGTCAACGACAGAAATACAAAGAAGAAATATCGACATAGAAGCTGGAGGACATGGTGCCAAAAGAGACAGTCAATTGTACAAGCTTGATCGAGTATTGCAGGAAGGTCTTCTGAGAGTGGGTGGTTGTCTAAATAGACTGGCAATGCCTGAAAAGACTAAACATCCTATTATTCTCTCGAAGGACTTTCACATATCAACATTATTGTTACGACATATCCGTAAATTGATCGGACATTGAGGAAGAAGTTTTATGCTGTCAAAACTTTGAACTTTTGAGTTTTGGACGATATACTGGGTATCATGCCTGATGTTAAGGGTTTGGTGCATACAGTACGACTTCAGACTAGGAACAATGTTTTAATAAGACCAATAACCAAGATATGCTTGCTTCTAGAAGGCGAAGGTGAAGATGGAAGAATCACTAAAGAAGTCTGAATGCTGATATATAATGCATGCTATTTTTTGTCTTCTGATATATGTTAGATTCATGCACATTTAAAAAAACCCTATACATTTCAGATGACAGGAATGATGAGTTCTGGGTGGGTGAGGGAGGGAAGAGGATATCATGCATTCCAAAAGTTCTTACATAAAATAGTCATGAACTTTACAGTTCTTTGCATGGCAACATATACAAATGCATAGAAACTGAACATGTGAGTAAATGCAAAACATAAAATAAAAATCACCTGTTTTTTAGATCCCAGGGTCCAATTTCTTCTTAAAGCTCAATGAAATGTTCATTTAGAGGAATGGTTTTCAATTTTTCAAGTCATTGTTCATAATATTTTCATATTTTATACCTGCTCAAGTCACTTAAACATTCAAGGCTCTGTGCAGTGTTGTAGCCTTGTTTCCCTATTATCTGTAAATTTGATCTAGTGAGGATCTTGGAGGGAACCCAACTAAATAAAGTATTTATTAGAAAGTATTATGTCATAACGTCCTGCTTGGTAGGTTGGAGAAATAGACATACGACTGAGTTGAACTACTGCATTCTTAACATAATTGTAAGAATGATATCTCAACAATCTTCTAATGGTAAAACAGTACATTTGAATGGAATATTTTCTCATTGGCAACAATACAACTCAAAGGAATAAAGATGTAATGCTATATTAACTTTACCGATCAGTGCCAATGAGCAAAGCATATAATAATAGATGTACTTCATGAATTTGAGAGTATGTATATTGAAAGGTAGACGGGTACCTGGACTAGGAACTTGATGTATACTGTGTGATGAACATTTTCTTCTGCTTTCATTATCTGCAATTTCTAAAACAGAGTCTTGATTATAAGGTATGTCATCGTATGGCATGCATTGCTAATTTGCAAATTTCATTTTTTTTAAATATATGTTAAGCTGTCATAGCTCCTTTTTTAATGTCTATCACTAACTGCCTTGTTATATACTCAGAACAATTAGGGGCCGGTATGTAGTAGCCATTTAGCTTAACTCAGTATGTTATAACTATAGATGCTGCTGTACCCGCTGAGTTTCCCCAGCAATTTTGTGTACCTTCCTGTTATAACTATAACCAGTTACCTTTAAATTTTATCTGCCTTTAATCATATACATCTCTACGCAGTCTGAGGTGTGTTTGCGGCTGGGATTCTTGCGCAGACGCCCTGGTAATGAGTTTAGTTTGAAGAAGCATAGGGGGGAGGTCACAGCTTTCGACCATGCACGAGTTTGACCATGATCAAAATGTACTTATACAAGAAGAAGTTTGGATGAACATCTGTTTTTTACTGTTTTTACTACTACAATAAAGAAACTATTAATTAAGAGACTGTGTTTGGAAGATGGCATTGAATGTCTCGTGGAGAGCTCGTGAGTGTGTTTCGATTTTCTCCTGAACCCGTCTTCAATCATAGTGACAAAAGGAAAGATTCCTTGAACGATATGAAAATCTGTCATTATATCTAGAGTTCAAAGCTACCTTATAGCCAGAAGGTAGATGATTGGTCCCATAGAAGAGGGACAGAACATTGGGCTGGATCTCTGCCAGAGATTACTGCCAGAAGAACTGGTTCTGTAGAAGTGGAACTGAAGACTGGTTCCGTAGAAGAGGAACTGAAGAAGCTACGTCTCTGCCAGGTTTACTTTAGAGCTTACCTGCCGGTAGGTAATAACCCTATCCCACGGTGCGAGTTCATTCCAAGAGCTCTCCCGAGTTTTAAAATAATCAAACTCGTGGTAAGCACGGAAAATGAATGTAGCGGGTACGTCGGAGCTAGGGGACGTCTCTTAGTGCTAACGGCAGGTACTCGGGAAGACTCGCTAATGACAGGTAAGCACGGGAAGATTGGTGAAGATTTTTCAACATGATGAAAAATATCCACAAGAGCCCTGAGTACCGACGAGTGGCCATTACCGTAAATCTCTGAGTTCGAATCAGGGCAAACTCGGGAGAACTCTTGGAATGAACTCGTACTGTGGGACAGGGGTTTTAATCGACAAAGCCACCCGACTTGTCTGAATATTGAAAACTTCACTGATCGAAAGCATGAGTATAACAGCTATTGTAATTTGCTGTAAATTTGAAAGCTGGTACACTTTAATTAGAACAGCTTCTTAACAAGATGCTATGAAAGTTCGACTAATTTGTCATATTTTAAATTGTAATTACAGGCTCTGATAAAGAAGTATTAGAAGCAAGTTCTGCTAAGTTTTGGAAGGAAGCCAAGAATTATTTTCAGGTGTTTATGGAACACGGTGCAGATTGTTTATCAATAAAGACAGAAGCAGACTGAAGAGTGTTTGTCCAATTAGCAGATTTGGCAGTCTGTTTAATCCATGGAGCAAGATGGAGCAGGTGAGTCAGAGGAGCCACAAGGTGGTAGAGAGAAGCCAAGATATCCGAAGAGACAAACTAAGGTAACCGAGAAGATAGAAGAAGCCTATCTGGAAAAATTCCAGAGGAGAGAGACAAGTTGTGGAGAAGGGTGTTCAAATATGAAAACAGCAAGAGGCATTGACGAAAGTGTGACTGCATAGGGAGGAGTTTGAAAGACACACCCAGTGGTTTGAAGAAAAGGTGCAATTTTTTGATGAATTTGTGGAGGTTATGAAGGATTGGCTACTTGAAGCCGAAGAGCTTATTGTCCCTGATGCCGGAAGTGCCATGCAAGAAGGTGTTGAATTGGCAGAACAGATTGCACCTCAAGATTGTGTATCAAATGTCTCAACACGAAGACCAAGACAGAAATCTGGTTCTGTAGCCAGTTCATCCACAAGGGTATCAGTTCAAGTGCAAGCTGAAGCTGACATAGCTGCTCTTTCGTTAAAAGTTAAAGTGATGGAGTAAATGCATGAGATTGAGGAACAAGAAATGCGGCTTAAATGAGAGGCTGAGGAACAAGAAATGCAGCTTAAGAGAGATGCTGAGGAACGAAAAAGGCAGTTGAGTAGACAAAAAGAACAGCTGGTACAAGTCTTGATTATAAGGTATGTCATCATAGGTAATTGCCAAGAGTACAGCAGAGATACTGAAAAGTCGAGGTTCGAGACACGGCTCGAAGGTATCTCAGAGGAAGAGTTCCTCAGCCCAAGAAGGAGCTGCTGAACTGGTGACAGCAGCTGGATTAAATCCACAGCCGGGGACCACCAGGTCTCATGGCTTTGAACATCCACTGAAACAGTGGTGGGCCAAAAAGCTTTACCCCAACAACAGGATGTTAGACCGAAGCAACAAATTGATGGGCCTCCTGATGAGGCTCGTAACAAACCACCAATTTAGTATGCTTTTCAGAGGCCTGTTTATCGTCTGTTTGCGCCAAGCCAAGGATCTCAAGGTGAATTCTATGAATTGGTGAAGAATCAAACAGAAATCAACAAGCTCATAGCTCAACAAAATCTTTCTTCCACCCTACCACCAATAGAAATTCCTAGATATGGTGATCCTTTGCGGTATGAAGCTTTCATAATGGCGTTTCATGAAGGAGTAGAAATGAAAATTACTGAAGAAAAAGAGCGCTTACGATTTCTTGTGCATTATACAAGCAGACATGCAGAGTTGCTTGTAGAAAGTTTTCTAAATAGGCCTGGAGGCCAAGGCTATCGAGAGGCAAGAAGGTTGTTTAAAGAACATTATGGTAACGAACAGAGGATTGCTCACGCATACATGAAGAAGGCCTATGCTTGGAAAGATATCAAGTCAGAAGATGTGGAGGCATTAAGTGAGTTTGCGATATTTCTCAGAGGTTGTTGTAGCTCGATGAGAAATCTCAACCACATGGATGAAATGAATGTTGTTAGTAATACTAGAGCCATCATTCTAAAACTGCCCTATAGGCTTAGAGATAAGTGGGGAGATAGGGCAGGTCGGATAATGAAAATGGAGAATCGAGAAGCCATGTTGCTTGACCTGGTGGCTTTCTTAGAAAGGAAAGTACGGTTCATGTTAAATCCACGCCATGAGAGTATTCAAGATCCTAAACCAATTGCAGCTGTCAAAGGTTCTACCTTTACTAAAATAAAAGAAAGATCAGGACCTAAGGGAAGTAGTTTTGCTACCGCTCTAACACCAGTGGAAATGACAGGAGGAATGAAAGGAGATGTACCAAGCAAAAAGGATTTTGTTTGTTATGTGAAGAGGTTGGTCACACCATTAGGTGGTGTTGAAGCTTCAAGAAGAAGGAATATAAAGAAAAGATGGATTTCTTAAAAGATAAGGGAATCTGTTTTGGATGTTTGAAAGAAGGACACATGGTTAAAGATCGTATGAGTCATATAACTTGTGATAAGTGCAAGCAAGATCATCCTGAAGCACTTCACACTGAGCAGATGCAGCCAGAGAAAATTGAACTGAAGGAGAAGCCTTCTAATGCTGTCACCTCACCTCAGATAACTGCCCATATTGGGGCCAGTGTAGAAACCTGTATCTTCTCTATCTTACCAGTACATGTAAGGAATAGCAAGGGGCATACAGGGTTACAAACATATACATGTTTGGATCATGGAAGTTCAGCTACCTATTGTACAGAAAGCTTGATGAGAAGGCTGGACATTACAGGAGAAGAGGTTAAGATGCTATTGCATACCATGAATGAGGAGAAATCCTGCGATAGTCATTACATTACAAGTATGGAAATATCTAGTCTGGATGAAGACAATTTGATACCAATATCTGAGGTGTTTACACATGAGACCATGCCTGTTTGTCATCAAAATATACCCAGACAAGTGGACCTGAAACAATAGCCTTACTTGAAGGATGTCAACATACCAAAAATAAATTCTGGTATCGACCTACTTATCAGAATGAATGCTTTGAAGGCATTGGAACCTATACAGGCTGTGAGGAGCCAAGGGGATGGACCGTTTGCTGTGAAAACCCTACTAGGATGGGTTATCTATGGCTCCTTGAGAAGGAACATTGAAACCAGAAGAACTACCCTGCTGCTGCTGTTAATCAAATATCTACTGGTAAACTAGAAAAGCTATTGATCAACCAATACAATCATGACTTCAATGAAAGTACCAGTAAGAAATCTGAAGAAATGTCCAGGGAAGAGTTAAAGTTCTTGGATATCATGAACTACTCAGTAAAGATGATAGACAGACACTATTGTCTGGACTTACCTTTCAAACAAGAAAGCGTTAGTCTGCCAAATAATCATTGTATGGCAGAGCAACGCACCCAGAATCTGAAACGCAAGTTTGGCAAGAATACGAAATTTCATGAGGAATATACGTCTTTCCTAAAGGGTATGATTGAAAATGATTAAGCCGAAATGGTACCAACAAACCAACTAAATCGAAGTGATGGAGAACTTTGGTACATTCCGCACCATGGGGTGTATCACTCGAAGAAAGGGACCTTGAGGGTGGTCTTTGACTGTGCTGTAGTCTTCAAAGTATCATCACTTAACTGTCAACTTCTGCAAGGTCCGGACCTTACTAACTCACTCATTGGAGCTCTTTTAAATTCAGACAAGAACCAATTGTGTGGATGGGTGATATTAAAGCGATGTTTCATCAAGTCAAAGTATCAGAAAAACACATTGACTACTTGCGAGTCCTATGGTGGCCTGATGGGGATGCACAACACGATCTTGTTGAATACCGACACATCGCTTTGGAGCAGTGTCATCACCAAGTTGTGCGAACTTTGCATTAAAGAAGACCACAGAGGATAATAAAGTTCACTTTCCAGAAGAAATGATAACCACTGTCAAGAATAATTTCTATGTGGATAATTGCTTAAAATTAATGTATATGGAGCAGGAAGCAATTCAAATGGTGAAACATCTGACTACCCTCTGCAATAAGGGAGGATTCACGCTTTCCAAGTGGTTCAGCAACAGTCGTGTTGTATTGGAAAGCATTCCACCAAATGATCGAGCCAAGGAGACCAGGGAGTTGGATTTGGACAAAGACAATTTGCCAATGGAAAGAGCATTGGGACTGCACTGATGCGTTGAAACAGATGTGTTCAAGTTCAGAATCTTGATTCAAGAGCGACCATGTACTAGACGGGGTATCCTATCCGTGATTGGTTGTGTTTACGACCCTTTGGGATTTCTCGCACCATTTACACTGCCAGCCAAGTTGATTTTGCAGGATCTTTGTAAGGAAAAACTTGGATGGGATGAGAGTATAACGCAAACTTCCTCTCACCAATGGACAGAATGGTTGTCAGATCTTAACAAGATCTCGGAGTTTAAGGTGGATCGGTGCATGAAGCCTACAAACTTAGGTTGAATCAGATACTCACAGCTGCATCACTTTTCTGACACCAGTGAAAGTGGCTACCGAACTGTTCATACCTAAGACTGGAAAATGATAACAAAGAAGTACATGTTGCATTCTTAATGGGGAATGCCAGAGTGGCACCATTGAAGCAAATGACAATTCCCAGAATGGAACTTACTACCACAGTCTTAGCTGTTAAAGTTGACAGAAAACATAATGCTGCAAAAAGTACTACAGCTTTGACTGGAATAATCTATCTTCTGGACTGATAGTACTACGGTGCTTAAATACTTCAACAATGAGAACAAATGTTTTTTGACATTTGTAGCAAACAGAATATCTTTTATATTGGGAGCTACTAATGTTTCACAATGGAAATATGTTAACACAAAAGAAAATCCTGCAGATAAACCTTCTAGAAGACTAACAGCAAAACACTTCTTAAGAAACAAAAGATAGATCAATGGACCAGAGTTTCTCTGTAGGCCAGACAGAGACTGGCCAAAGCTTGAGCTGGGATTTGAAATATCTGCTAATGATCCAGTAATTAAACAAAACATCACAGTGAACGTTATTCCTAAAGATTCATCAAACACAACAAATGATTTAATGACCCACTTTTCATCATGGAATAAGCTAGTGACTGTGGTGGCTTGGTTTATCAAACTAAGAGCAAGTTTATTGCTGTTTGCTCGAAAAAAGGAAAGAGAATGCTGAAGATATTTGACGAAGATCCTGAAATACTGAAGGAAAAGGCAGAAAAGATGCAAGTTTAAGGCATTATACGACGTACAGGGTTTACATCTTGATGATCTCCTCAAAGCGGAAAAACGCGATTATCTCTTTCTGTCAAAGACAGAAATACAAAGAAGAAATATCGACGTTAGAAGCTGGAGGACATGGTGTCAAAAGAGACAGTCAATTGTACAAGCTTGATCCAGTATTGGAGGAAGGACTTCTGAGAGTGGGTGGTCGTCTAAATAGACTAAATAGACTGGCAATGCCTGAAAAGACTAAACATCCTATTATTCTCTCGAAGGACTTTCACATATCAACATTATTGTTACGACATATCCGTAAATTGATCGTACATTGAGGAAGAAGTTTTATGTTGTCAAAAATTTGGGAAACTTTTAAGGCATTTATGAGAGGAATTATAATTTCATATCAAAGTTTTCAAAATAAAAAGAATAAGACAGAACAATTATTGTTAGAACAAGAAATCAGACAGTTAGAGTTGGATAATGCCAAAGATTCCACGACAGATAAACACAATAAGATAATATTACTGAAATTTAAACTTAATCGAATTTTATCGGCAAGAGTAATAAGACTATTCCAAATTACAAAACAGGAACATTTTGAGTTTGGTGACAAACCACATAAGCTTTTAGCTCGCCAATTGAAAAAACAAGAAAAGGAAAATACTATAACCAAAATTAAATCTGAGAAAGGTGAATTACTAATACTACCTAAAGATATTAATAATAGATTTCCCCAATTTTACCAAAACTTATATACATCTAAAATTAAAATAGAAGATAGTAAAATAAAAAAAATTCTAGATAACTGTAATCTTCCAATATTGGACCTTTTGGAACAAGAGGAACTAGGAGCTCAAATTACAATCAAAGAAATAGGTGAAACAATAAAATCGCTGAAAAATAGTAAGACACCGGGACCAGATGGTTTTAATAATGAATTTTATAAAAAATTTCAGGAGATAACTACCCCTTATTTATTTAATTTATACTCCCATGCTTTTAAAGAAAACAAACTACCTGAAACACTAACAGAATCAACTATTACGCTTATTCCAAAAAAAGATAAAGATTTAGAAGATCCGGGCTCGTACAGAGCTATATCACTTTTAAATACAGATCAGAAAATTTTAGCAAAGATTTTAGCAAGAAGATTAAGCAAATATATTAGTAAATTGATAAACCCTGATCAAACGGGGTTTATACCTAAAAGATACTCATTTAATAATCTGAGACGCCTGTTTAATATAATGTACTCGCATAAAGTAGAGGAAGAAGATATATCAATTATTTCTTTGGATGCAGAGAAAGCATTTGATCAGGTAGAGTGGCAATACTTATATAAAGTACTACAAAAATTTAATATGGGAGAGAATTTTATAACATGGGTAAAATTATTATATGATAAACCAATGGCAAGAATTTTAACTAATAACATGTTATCTCAAAAATTTCAACTATCAAGGGGTAATAGGCAGGGATGTGCACTATCACCCCTGCTATTTGCCCTTATGATAGAACCCCTGGCTGAAAATATAAGAATTCATCCGAATATTCAGGGCTATAATACCAGGGACTCAAAGAATAAAATCTCATTATATGCAGACGATATACTTTTATATATTACAAAGTCACAAACGAGCATACCAAATTTATTAAACTTAATAGAGGAATTTGGGTCTTTTTCTGGATATAGAATAAACTGGAATAAAAGTGAAATCATGACATTAAAACCTCAAGAACCTACACATTTACTGAAGTTCCCCTTTAAAATCGCAACAGAAAATTTTAAATACTTGGGTATTCAGATTACTAGAAAATATAAAGCATTATTCAACGCTAATTTCATACCTTTATTAAATAAACTTAATACGTTGATTAAATTTTGGAAAACACTTCCCTTATCATTATTAGGTAGAATAAATGCAATAAAAATGATCTTCCTACCACAATTACTACACCTATTTCAATCTATACCAGTATATATACCAAAATAATTTTTTTTTAAATTACTCAAATATTACTAATTATATTTGGGACTATAGATCACATAGAATCACAAAAAAACACTTATGTAAACCAAAAGAGGTCGGGGGACTTTCACTTCCGAAATTTATGTATTATTACTGGGCAGTGCATATTAAGAATATGATTTATTGGTTGGATAGTTCTACCCAACAGACAGAATGGATAAAAATGGAGAAGGAGGATTGCCATCCTTGTAATATAGGAACGATCCTCTTCTCCCCAAAAAAACTGAATAACACAATATATAAGAAGAACCTAATTATATATGGTACAATAAGAATTTGGAAACAAATAAAGTTATCTTTAAAATTAAGAAATCTATCACTGTTAATGCCAATAGCGAATAACCCTTTATTTAAACCATCTCTTATTGATAAGACATATAACCAATGGGAAAGTCTCGGAATTAGAAGGATCGGGGATATGTACGAAATGGGAAACCTACTATCATTCCAACAACTACAATTAAAATTTAAATTGAAAAACAACCAATATTTTAAATATCTTCAGATTTGCGAGTTTGTGAAAAAATATATACAAGGATATCAAAAAGTAACTCCTGACTTATTGGAAGAAGCAATGAATATTGAAGCTGACTCACAAAAATTAATATCATATTTATATAATAGTATTCTAAATATAGACCTACCATCGACAGAGGTACTTAGAGAAGAGTGGGAACGGGAACTAATGATAAAAATTACGAAGGTTAAATGGGAAAAATACCTGATATATATTCACAAATGTTCAATTAATGTAAGACATAATCTAATTCAATTTAAAATTGTACATAGATTATATTATTCAAAAACAAGATTGAACAAATTTTATCCAAATATATCCGCAACTTGTGATAAATGTCTAGCCCAAAAGGCAACTATAACACACTCATTAGTTTCCTGCATAAAACTTTATAGATTTTGGAATGATATTTTTGAAATATTTACAAAATTGTTCAAGACAAGAATGGAACCTAGTACTGAAATGATTATATTTGGCGTAATGGAAGATGGGAATAAATTGAACACATCTCAAAATCTATTCCTTAACTATGGTTTAATAATAGCAAAAAAATTAATTCTTAAATTTTGGAAGGGTACATCAATACCAACGCTTAAAATGTGGATTGCAAGTATGTTGGACACCGCTCATCTTGAGGAAATGCGATTCCTCCTAATGGATAAATCAGACCAATTCATAACGAGTTGGTCTCCATTCGTCGTTTTTTTGGAATCATATGGTGCAACACAATTGTAAAAAAATAACTGTTTCAGGACTGGACGAGGGTTGGTCAAGATTATAAATAATGATCTCCTTTTCTTTTTTATTTTATTTTATTTTCTCTATTTTCTCTCTCAACTTTCTTCATTTACTCGTTTTCTTTTTTCACACACTATATATTTCACATCTTTCTATCCTTTACTATCTAACTTCTTTTTCTTATTCTAATCTTTTTTCAATGTAACAAAAAAAAAAAAAGAAGTTGTACATAAAATGTATTATGAAAATATATATTAGGCACTTTGGTGCCATATGACTGTACTTCTAATAAAATAATATATATTGGACTATATACTGGGTATCATGCCTGATGTTAAGGGTTTGGTGCATACAGTACGACCAGACTAGGAACAATATTTTAATAAGACCAATAACCAAGATATGCTTGCTTCTAGAAGGCGAAGGTGAAGATGGAAGAATCACTAAAGAAGTCTGAATGCTGATATATAATGCATGCTATTTTTTGTCTTCTGATATATGTTAGATTCATGTACATTTAAAAACACCTATACATTTCAGATGACAGGAATTATGAGTTCTGGGTGGGTGAGGGAGCGAAGAGGATATCATGCATTCCAAAAGTTCTTACATAAAATAGTCATGAACTTTACTGCTCTTTGCATGGCAACATATACAAATGCATAGAAACTGAACATGTGAGTAAATGCAAAACATAAAATTAAAATCACCTGTTTTTAAGATCCCAGGGTCCAATTTCTTCTTAAAGCTCAATGAAATGTTCATTTAGAGGAATGGTTTTCAATTTTTCAAGTCATTGTTCATAACATTTACACATTTTATACCTGCTCGTCACTTAAACTTCAAGGCTCTGTGAGGTGTTGTAGCCTTGTTTCCTATCATCTGTAAATCTGAGCTGAACTACTGCATTCTTAACATAATTGTAAGAATGATATCTCAACAATCTTCTAATGGTAAAACAGTACATTTGAATGGAATATTTTCTTTATTGGCAACAATACAACTCAAAGGAATAAAGATGTAATACTATATTAACTTTACCGATCAGTGCCAATGAAATAGATGTATTTCATGAATTTGAGAGTATGTATATTGAAAAGTAGACGGGTACCTGGACTAGGAACTTGATTTATACTCTGTGATGAACGTTTTCTTCTGCTTTCATTTTCTGCAATTTCTAAAACAGAGTCTTGATTATAAGGTATGTCATCATACGGCATGCATTGCTAATTTGCAAATTTCAAATTGTTTTGATATATGTTTAGCTGTCATAGCTCCTTTTTTTATGTCTATTAGTAATTGCCTTGTTATATACTCAGAACAATTAGAGGCCGGTATGTAGTAGCCATTTAGCTTAACTCAGCATGTTGTAACTATAACCAGTTACCTTTAAATTTTATCTGCCTGTAATTATGTGGGTGGCATCTACACGTAGTCAGAGGTGTGTTTGCGGCTAGGATTCTCGCGCAGATGCCCTGGTAGTTAGTTTAGTTTGAAGAAGCATGCGGTAGAGGTCACAGCTTTCGACCATGCACGAGTTTGACCACGAGTAAGATCGAAATGTACTTATACAGGAAGATGTTTGGATGAACATCTTACTGTTTTTACTACAATAAAGAAACTATTCATTAAGAGACTGCGTGGAAGATTTATCTTTCGACAGCATTGGATGTCTCGTGGAGAGCTCGTGAGTGCCTTTCGATTTTCTCCTGAACCCCTGTCTTTAATCATGGTGACCAAAGGAAAGATTCCTTGAACTATATGAAATTCTGTCACTATACTCCATAATCAGACATTATAGAGAAAATGCTCCCATCACTGCCTTATTCAATTGTGCTATAAGCTATATAATAATTATAGCTGCATTATAATGACGCAAGTGAAAAAAAAAAAAAATAAGTAACGTGGACAAATTAACCAAAATGTCTTACAACCTGTCCTCACTGTGGTTTGCATATTAGTACTGTACATGTATAAACTTGCACATTAGAGCTATACCATTTTATAATTGAGCAAATATTAAATTGCTATTCTGTGTCAATTAGCAGAGCACACAGAATTATTCTCTATCTCATGATATGGAACTGGTTAAAATGTATTAGACAGGATTCGTACTCCAGACATTGACTTTAGCTTCTGATGTGCAATGAAAATGATCTACAGCAGTTGATTTAGTCTGATATTTAACAATAGCTTTTGCTGGATAAATTATTACATCATGCGTGCACTCAGCTTTTCTTAAAGCAAGTAATTTATAATAATTATGATGATCATTGTCAGTTTTAATTAAGTACACATAAATGCTGATTGAGCCGATCATTTAAACTCAAATTTCTGGGAAGAAAATGCAAATTATGGTCATTTATATCAGATTCATGTACAATTAAAAAAACCTATACATTTCAGATGACAGGAATGATGAGTTCAGGGTGGGTGAGGGAAGAGGATATCATGCATTCCAAAAATTCTTACATAAAATAGTCATGAACTTTACTGCTCTTTGCATGGCAACATATACAAATGCATAGAAACTGAACATGTGAGTATATGCAAAACATAAATAAAAATCACCTGTTTTTCAGATCTCAGGGTCCAATTTCTTCTTAAAGCTCAATGAAATGTTCATTTAGAGGAATGGTTTTCAATTTTTCAAGTCATTGTTCATAACATTTACACATTTTATACCTGCTCGTCACTTAAACTTCAAGGCTCTGTGCAGTGTTGTAGCCTTGTTTCCTTCTTCTTCTTCTTGCGTATGGCGTGCACAGCCTAAAGTTGCAGAACAACTTGTTCTATTTGACCTTATTGTGCATGCCAAGTTGATTGCATTCGTTGAAACAGGGCGGACCACGTGAAGGTTGCAATCTCCCACCCCGCCTTATTTCCCTATCATCTGTAAATTTGATCTAATGAGGATCTTGGTGGGAACCCACCTAAATAAAATATTTATTAGAAAGTGTTATGTCATAACGTCCTGCTAGGTAGGTTGGAGAAATAGACATACGTCTGAGTTGAACTACTGCATTCTGAACATAATTGTAAGAATGATATTTCAACAATCTTCTAATGGTAAAACAGTACATTTGAATGGAATATTTTCTCATTGGCAACAATACAAGTCAAAGGAATATAGATGTAATACTATATTAACTTTACCGATCAGTGCCAATGAGCAAAGCATATAATAATAGATGTATTTCATGAATTTGAGAGTATGTATATTGAAAGGTAGACGGGTACCTGGACTAGGAACTTGGATTATACTGTGTGATGAATGTTTTCCTCTGCTTTCATTTTCTGCAATTTCTAAAACAGAGTCTTGATTATAAGCTATGTCATCATATGGCATGCATTGCTAATTTGCAAATTTCAAAAAACACTGCTGGCTTATATTAAATCAATCAATGCTGTACATTTTGTTTTACTCATTTGTCTACTTTTCATAAAATATATTGTTACTTATCAATGATTGTGCAAATGAAGATGGAGCATTGTAGATATTTGGTATAACAATGAATTATGCTTCTTTTTTTTTTACAGCCGATATACCTATTGCCTGCATTTGCAGTGAGGAATTTCATGGATTAATGTCGTAAATAAAGTAGGAATTAACTTTATAGGAATATTTTAATATCCCAACGACAACGTTTAGGGGTTCAAAGAAATATCGTGCCTGCACCCATGTATAACATTCTCTTACACAAAGGCACTTTTATGGTGACACAAAGTGCTAGAATAAGTTAGTGGGTCAGGCTGTGTCCCTGGAGAACATGGATAGGTGACGTTTCGGGTCGGGATCCCTCTTCTGGGTCTAAAGAAAGGTCACAACTCAAACCGTCACCTATCCATGTTCTTCAGGGATGTTACCTGACCCGCTGAGTTACTCCTGCACTTACCGTCTTGTTTAGTAAGCCAGCATTTGCAGTTCCTCGTTTCTGCGTTTTTATGGTGCTAGGTTGATAGCATATTGTTTCAATAAATTTAGTCTGTAACTTTGACCTTTTATCCAGGGCAATATTAATTTTGTATGTAGTTTACTGTTAAGTAATTTTCTTTTAATGCTTTTTAAAAAAAATAATTGGATGCACAATAAATAGATCTGCATATAAATTAGTAGACAGATAAGTGATGTTGTCATATAAATGTAACACACGTAATCAATTGCGTGCAAAACTATCAGCTCAAAATCAGTTGTTCCCAGTAAAACATTTCTAATGACGGCAATAACGAACAGAACACCATTTAAATGCAACTGCATATACACTGTGAAAATGTGATTTATAAGCATTCATTTCCTTTAGAAAGAAGGAGTGGGAGGGGGTAGGGACAATAAAACCCGGAAGTGTGGGCGTGGCTCAGTCTCTGCAAGATGGGGGGAGAGAGAGGTCAAGGCTCTCTGTCTGAGCTCTGAACCAACTGAACTGTGTGTGGTTTTTATGGTGTTTTGTGGTGTTTTATGTGATTTTATGGTGGTTTCATCCTGCTTGAAATGGTATGAAACTGCATTAGAATTTGGTGGTCTTGCACCCTACTTGAAATGGTATGAAATTGCACTTGAATTTGGTGGCCTTGCACCCTGCTTGAAATGGTATGAAACTGCATTTGAATTTGGTGGCCTTACACCCTGCTTGAAATGGTACGAAACTGCACTAGAACCCTCATGAAATGGTATGAAACTGCATTTGGATTTGGTGGCCTTGCACCCTGCTTGAAATTATATGAAATTGCAATTGAATTTGGTGGCCTTACACCCTGCTTGAAATGGTATGTAACTGCATTTGAATTAAGTGGCCTTGCCCCTGCTTGAAATGGTATGAAACTGCAGTTGAATTTGATGGCCTTGCACCCTGCTTTAAATGGTATGCAACGGCACTTGAATTTGGTGGCCTTGCCCCTGCTTGAAATGGTATGAAACTGCACTTGAACCCTGCATGAAATGGTATGAAATTGCATTTGAATTCGGTGGCCAAGCACCCTGCTTGAAATGGTATTAAACTGCACTTGAATTTGTTGGCCTTGCACCATGCTTGAAATGGTATGAAACTGCACTTGAATTTGGTGGCCTTGCACCCTGCTTGAAACGGTATGAAACTGCACTTGAATTTGGTGGCCTTGCACCCTGCTTGAAAAGGTATGAAACTACACTTGAACTGCATGAAATGGTATGAAACTGCATTTGAATTTGGTGGAAACATAGAAACATAGAAGATAGGTGCAGGAGGAGGCTATTTGGCCCTTCTAGGCAGCACCGCCATTCATTGTGATCATGGCTGGTCGTCCCCAATCAATAACCCGTGCCTGCCTTCTCCCCACATCCCTTGATTCCAATAGCCCCTAGAGCTCTATCTAACTCTCTCTAAAAATCCATCCAGTGATTTGGCCTCCACTGCCCTCTGTGACAGGGAATTCCACAAATTCACAACTCTTTGGGTGAAAAAGTTTTTTCCTTTCCTCCGTCTTAAATGGCCTCCCCTTTATTCTAAGACTGTGGCCCCTGGTTTTGGACTCACACGACATTGGGAACATTTTTCCCACATCTAGCTTGTCCAGTCATTTTATAATTTTATATGTTTCTATAAGATCCCCCTCATCCTTCTAAACTCCAGTGAATACAAGCCTAGTCTTTTCAATCTTTCCTCATATGACAGTCCCGCCATCCCAGGGATCAATCTCGTGAACCTACGCTGCACTGCCTCAATCACAAGGATGTCCTTCCTCAAATTAGGAGACCAAAACTATACGCAATACTCCAGATGCGGTCTTACAAGAGCTGCAGAAGAACCTCTCTACTCCTATACTGAAATCCTCTTGTTATGAAGGCCAACATTCCTTTAGCTTTCTTCACTGCCTGCTGTACCTGCATGCCAACTTTCAGTGACCGGTGTACAAGGACACCCAGGTCTCGTTGTACCTCCCCCTTACCTAACCATTGAGATAATAATCTGGCCCTTGTTTTTGCCACCAAAGTGGATAACGTCACATTTATCTATATTATACTGCATCTGCCCACTCACTCAACCTGTCCAGGTCACCCTGCAACCTCCTAACATCCTCTTCACAGTTCACACTGCCACCCAGCTTTGTGTCATCTGCAAACTTGCTACTGTTGCTCCTAATTCCCTCTTCCAAATCATTGCGGTATGAAACTGCACTTGAATTTGGTAGCATTGCACCCTGCTTGAAATGGTATGAAACTGCACATGAATTTGGTGGCCTTGCACCCTGCTTGAAATGGTATAAAACTGCACTTGAATTTGGTGGCTTTGCACCCTGCTTGAAATGGTATGAAAGTTCACTTGAATTTGGTGGCCTTGCACCCAGCTTGAAGTGGTATGAAACTGCACTCGAATTTGGTGGCCTTGCACCCTGCTAGAAGTGGTATGAAACTGCATTTGAATTAGGTAGCCTTGCACCCTGCTTGAAATGGTATGAAACTGCACGTGAATGTGGTGGCCTTGCACCCTGCTTGAAATGGTTTAAAACTGCACTTGAACTCTGCATGAAATGGTATGAAACTGCATTTGAATTTAGAGGCCTTGCACCCTGCTTGAAATGGTATGAAACTGCACTTGAATTTGGTGGCCTTGCACCCTGCTTGAAATAGTATGAAACTGTCCTTGAACCCTGCATGAAATTGTATGAAATTGCATTTGAATTCAGTGGCCTAGCACCCTGCTTGAAATGGTATGAAACTGCACTTGAACCCTGCATGAAATGGTATGAAACTGCATTTGAATTTGGTCGTCTTGCACCCTGCTCGAAATGGTATGAAACTGCACTTGAATTTGCTGGCCTTGCACCCTGCTTGAAATGGTATGAAACTGCACTTGAATTTGGTGGCCTTGCACCCTGCTTGAAATAGTATGAAACTGCACTTGAATTTGGTGGCTTTGCACCCTGCTTGAAATGGCATGAAATTGCATTGGAATTTGGTGGCCTTGCACCCTGCTTGATATGGTATGAAACTGCACTTGAATTTGGTGGCCTTGCATCCTTTTTGAAATGATCGGAAACTACATTTGAACTTGGTGGCCTGGCACCCTGCTTGAAATGGAATTTCATGGAATAGCCGTGAGTCAACTGCCAGCCCACCAACCGTGAGTGAATGAGCTGCCAGAACACCAGGCTTGAATGACTGAGCCGCCAGGCCAAGAATCCATTTGGCCCACAATGTTCATACTAGCCCTCTGGAAACCAGTCCATTCAGCCCACAACACCCATACTAGCACTGCAGAAAGCCCCCCCCCCCCGGCCACCAATATTGGAATTGGTGGAGAGGTGGAATATTGCCTTGGGGGACCAGCCCTTCCGTGTGAACATGGAACCCAACACTTAGTGTAGTAATCCATATAACTGCCTTAAAATCACTCAAATTTTGCTTCAAATTATTATTTCAATTTTTCCAACTTTGAGCGAAAAATAGTCTAATCTTCACCCTAAATCGGTGACCCCCATAATTTTCAAAACTGTGATCCATAGTTTTATATTCTCTCATGGTATTTGTATCTCACACATTTAAACTTCAGAAGATAAAATGCTGGCCTGTCTAACCTTTCTTCATAAGACAACTCACTCATTCCATTAAACATAGAGACCTGGAAATTCATCTGTGCACATTCCATTCATCAAATTTTAATATTTTTGCATATTTGTTTAGTCAAAACAAGTTATTAAAAAGCATGGAATTTATTGTGTTAGAATTTTGTGTACATTCTTTTTTTATTGTCATGCTTACCCACATAACAGTTATGCAATGTCCTAAATTTGTTTCATGTGGATTTTTGTTCATATTGGTTTGAATTCTGACTGGTGCTGCTCATCAAGACAGAAACAACTCCAATAACACCGAGGCCCAAAGTGAATGTTTATTTAATGAGCTGTATACAACCCTCTGTCAGTTACAGGCTGATTGTTGCTCAACTCTTCATCGGTATAGACTGCCCCAAACTGGGAACTCAGTCTGCAAATCCCCAGGAGCTTTTAGGAGGTTCCCCATCAGAATTATGAGGCCAGAACTGCCAGAAGAAATCTTGGATAAAGATAAGTTCTTCCATGTGTATCAAATTAGGAATTAATTGGAATAAATTAATAGATGTGAGGAACAGAATCACATTTCAACATGCATTGAAAAATGTTTACCATCTTATTATAACTTCATATGTTTTTTCATATCTTGCTTTTATTGCTTTTTTTTTTTTTTGGGTAGCATGGTGGCAGAGCGGTAGAGTTGCTCCCTCATAGCTCTTGCAGCGCCAGAGACCCAGGTCGAATCCAGACGACGGGTGCTTGTCTGTATTGAGTTTGTGTGTTCTCCCTGTGACCACGTGGGTTTTTTCCTGAGATCTTTGGTTTCCTCCCACACTCCAAAGATGTAAGTTGATTGGCTTGGTTAAAGTGTAAATTATCCCCAGTGTGTGTAGGGTAGTGTTGATGTGCAGGGATCATTGGTCGGCGTGGACGCTGTGGGCCGAAGAGCCTGTTTCCGCATTGTATCTCTAAACTAAACAGTGGCTGCCTCGCCAACAGCCTGCGTGTCCTTTCTTCTTTTTTGTTATTTTTAATATGTGTCAAAAGTATGTTTTAGTGTTCCTTGGTTTGTTTTATGTGGGGGGGGGGGGGTTGTGGGGAAACCTTTTTTCAAGTCTCTTACCTCGACGGAGATGCGATTATTTTCCGTATCGTATCTCCGTCCCCACTGCGGCCTGGCATCGTGGAGTTGATGGCCTTTCCTGGCGACCAACCAAGCGCTCCAAGCCGCGGGAGGCTGCAGGACTTTAACATCACGGAGCTTGTGATCCCTTTCCCGGGGATCGAAGCTCCAACCGCGGGGCCTGTGGACTTGAACATCGTGAAAGCCGTGGCCTCTGGTAAGATGAGGCCGATTCGGGAGCTCCATGCCGTGGAGAGAGTTTCAACCACCTTGACGGGGGTTTCAACCGTCAGCTGCGGGGGCTTTGATCGCCCCGACCGCAGGAGAACAAGAGGAAGAAGATTGAACTTTATTGCCTTCCATCACAGTGAGGAATGCGGAATCCATTGTGGCGGATGTTTATGTTAACTTTTATGTGGTTGTGTGTCATGTTGTTTTTCACTTCGTATGGCTGTATGGTAACTCAAATTTCATTGTACCTTAACTGGTACATGTGACAATAAACTGACCTTGAAATTTTGAAACTAAATACAAGAAAACTAGAGAAACATAGAAAATAGGTGCAGGAGGAGCCAGCACCGCCATTCATTGTGATCATGGCTGATCGTCCCCTCTCAATAGCCCATGCCTGCCTTCTCCCCATATCCCTTGACTCCACTAGCCCCTAGAGCTCTATCTAACTCTCTCTTAAATCCATCCAGTGATTTGGCCTCCACTGCCCTCTGTGGCAGGGAATTCCATAAATTCCCAACTCACTGGGTGAAAAAGTTTTTTTTCACCTCAGTCTTAAATGACCTCCCCTTTATTCTAAGACTGTGGCCCCTGGTGGAAGACTTGTGGAAGAATTGTCTGGGAAGTGGTGCAAGGTAATGCCTTTTAGGAGCTTTGCATGATAGATAAATGTGCATTAATATGGATATGCAAAAGTGCACATATCATATATGAAAACATTCTTGACTTGTTTAATGCCGTGTAGCATTTCTCTATGAGTATCTCGGGCATAATGTCTAAAATTAAAGCAATCCTAACTGAGAGCAGGCGCTTGTGTTTGCTTGATAGGATTGCACATTTGGTCTTTTCACAAGTAAATTTCCTGGATTTAGCATTTATTTTCAGAAAACTTTGCAGTATTTACTGCCCCACTGATAGTATACTGTCACCCCCTTCCTTGCCATCCTTGGGAGGATTCTACAACCGCTCCCATTATTGCCATCACTCTGCAATAGAGTGTCAATTGTATTATGGTATAAGAGCTAATTCCTTGATTCAGGGTGTGAGGAAGTGTACTGCTTAAGTGGAAAATTTAACCATGGACGCCTACTTTTTATGAAACTAGGTTGTAATATATGAAGGAGCCAACTAGTGCTGTTTTGGAACAGGCATGATAAAAAATGGCACTGATGGTTTTCTCAGCCGAAACCTTAAAATTGCTAAAATTTTAAAAACTAGACGGTTATGGCTACATTTCAGAAGATGGATACAAAATGCTGGAGTAACTCAGCGGGACAGACAGCATCTCTGGAGAGAAGGAATAGGTGAAGTTTTGGGTCAAGACCATTTTTCAGACCCTACATGGCTACTGAGGAAGGGTCTCGACCCGAAACGTCACCCATTCCTTCTCGCCAGAGATGCTGCCTGCCCCGCTGAATTACTCCAGCTTTTTGTGTCTTCAGTGTATCTTCGGTTTAAACCAGCATCTGCTGTTCCTTCCTATATATTTGGATACATTTCAAGTTTCATGTAATTTTATAAATCATCAAATGTTAGGTCGGCGTGCATTGCCAATTGGCAAATGATACAATGATGTATACTTCTTGAAGAGGGTGAAATGTAGCTAGATAAATGTGTACCTGTAGGTGGATCATGATATCTAAGTTTTTCTACTTCTGGTACATTGTTCACTTGATAATTGTCAGAGCGCTCTATTTCTGTTGAGGAATAAAATAAACACCATTGGTATACTTAATAAACAAGTGTCTACTTATTTTAGTTTAGTTTAGAGATACAATGCGGAAATAAGCCCTTTGGCCCGCCATGTCCACACCAACCAGCGATCCCTGCACATTAACACTGTCCTACACCAAAGACAATTTTTATATTAATACCAAGCCAATTAACCTAAAAATACGTCTTTGGAGTATGGGAGGAAACTGAAGTTCTCGGAGAAAATTACGGGGAGAATGTACAAACTCTGTACAGACAAGCACCCATAGCCAGGATCGAACCTGGGTCTCTGGCGCTGTAAGGCAGTGACTTTACCACTGTGCCACCAGGCCGCTCATGCACTTCTCTGTATTAAACATTCCTCAGCCCACCTGTCCAACGAATCAGGATCACGCTGCAATTTTTGACAACCAATCTCACTATCTACAATACTTTGGATTTGTCTGCAAACTCACTAATCATGCGCTGTACACTCTCAATCACATTAGTGATATAAACCACGAACAGTAATGGATCCAACCCCGAACCCTGAGACTAGTCACAGGGCTTCAGTCCAAAAGTCACAGGGCTTCAGAACCACTAGTCACAGGCCTTCAGTCCAAAATACACCTTCCATCATCACCTTCTGCCTCATTTTATGATGCCAATTGTCCATCCAGTTGGCTAGTTCTCCTTGGATCCCATGCGATCTAACCTTCCAGAGCAGCCTCCCATATGGAACCTTGCCAAATGCTTTGTTCACATCCATATTTACATCTACAGCTCTGCTCTCATCAACCTTTTTGGTCACAACTTCACAAAACTCAAAAAGATTCATGAGACACGATCTCTCCACATTCAAAATTGTGCTGACTATCTCTAATCAGCCCTCATCTATCTAAATGCATGTATATCTTATCCATCATAATAATCTCTGGTAGTTTACCGAACTCAGATGCTGGACTCTGGCCAATTGTTCCCCTTGCAGCTAAATCCTAAATAGAAGCACAACATTTGCTACCCTCCAGTCTTCCGGCACCTCACCTTATTGAATAATGATTCACAAATCACAGCCAGGGCACCTGCAATTTCCTCTCTAGCTTCCCACAGTGTCCTTGGATATATCTGATTAGACCCAGGAAATTTGCCTACCTTCGTACATGTTACGACCTTGAACACCTCCGTAACCTTAATACTGACTGCGCTCAAGATACTTTGTTGACTGTCCCAAGCGGTCCTCCGTCCTCATGTCTTTCTCCATGATAAAAACAGAGGAGAAACACTTCTTTGAAGATCTTGCCCACCTCCAGTGGTTCCACACAGAGTCGAGCGCTTTGATTGCCGAGGAGCCCTATTCTTTTTCTGATTACCCCTTTTCCACTTTATGTGCTTATAAAATCTCTGGGGATTATCCTTAATATTATCTGCCACAGCCATCCTGTCACATTTTTGCCCTCTTGATTGTCTTTTTTTAGCGTACTCCTTAGTTCCTGAAACACCTCCAGGGATACACGATCCCAGCTGCCTATACTTGCCCCCATGCCTCCTTCTTAATCTTGACCAGATCCTCAATTTCTCTTGTCATCCAAACTTCCTTATGACCACCTGCCTTGCCCATCACTCCCAACAGGAATATGCATGTCCTGAAGATAGACACAAAAAGCTGGATTAACTCAGCGGGGCAGGCAGCATCGCTGGAGAGAAGGAATGGGTGACGTTTTAGGTCGAGACCCTTCTTCAGACTGGTTAGGGATAAGGGAAATGAGATTTAGATGGTGATGTGGAGAGATAAAGACTAATGAATGAAAGATATGCAAAAAAGTAATGATGATAAAGGAAAGACCACTGTAAGCTGTTTGTAGGGTTAAAATGAGAAACTAGTGCGACGGGTGGGGGAGGGATAGAGAGAGAGGAAATGCCGGGGCAACCTAAAGTGAGAAGTCAATATTCATACCACTGGGCTGTAAGCTGCCCAAGTGAAATATGAGGTGCAGTTCGTCCAATTTGCATTTAGCCTCACTCTGACAACAGAGGAGACCGAGGACAGAAAGGTCTGTGTAGGAATGGGAAGGAGATTTAAAGTGTCCAGCAACCGGGAGATCACGCGGGTTGAGCAAAGGTGTTCCGCGAACCGATCGCCCAGTCTGTGTTTGGTCTCGCCGATGTATAAGAGTCCACATCTTGAATAACGGATACAGTAGATGAGGTTGGAGGAGGTGCAAGTGAACCTATGCCTAAGCTGAAAGGATTGTTGGGGTCCCTGGACCGAGTCGAGGAAGGAGATATAGCGACAGGTGTTGCATCTTCTGCGGTTGCAGGGAAAGGTACCTGGGGAGGGGGTGGTTTCGAATGGGAAGGGATGAGTTAACCAGGGAGTTGCGGAGGAGACGGTGTCTACGGAAGGCGGAAAGCGGTGGAGATGGGAAAATTTGGCTAGTGGTGGGATCCCATTGGAGGTGGCGGATATTTCAGAGGATTATGAGTTGTATGCGATGGTTAATGGGGTGGAAGGCAAAGTCTAGGGGAACTCCATCTCTGTTGCAACGAGGGGGAGCAAGGTCAGAGCTGCGAGGTACCGAGGGCCACATCTATGATGGGAGAGGGGAACCACCATTCCCAAAAGAATGAGGACATCTCGGATGTTCTACTATAGAACACCTCATCTTGGGCGCACACGAGCAGTGACGGAGGAATTTGGAGTATGGGACTGTCTATATCTCTCGTTTCCCTTATCCCTAACCAGTCTGAAGGGTCTCGACCCGAAACTTTCCATCTCTCCGGAGATGCTGCCTGCCCCGCTGAGTTACTCCAGCTTTTTATGTCTAACTTCGGTTTAAACCAGCATCTGCAGTTCCTTCTTACTCGTATGCACGTCCTGGACTCTTGTCAGCCCACTTTTAAAAACAATCCACTTTCTGGATATTCTTTTTCCTTCAACCAACCTGATCAATTAACTTGAGCAAGTTCCTGTCTATTACATTCAAAGTCTGCCTAGCCCCAATTTAGAATTTTGCCTAGTGAACCTGCCTCGTCTCTATCCATAACTATTTTTAACATAATAGAACAGTGGTCGCTGGTCCCAAAAGGTTCATCCACAAACATGTCATCCATATGCCCCTCCCATTTTTCTAAGACAATATCAAGCGGTGCTCTCTCCCATGCATGGCTCTCCACATATTGCCTGAGGAAACTTTCCTGAACAAATTTGATAAATTATGCCCGGTCTAAATCATTACAGTCCCAATCAATATTGGGAAAGTTAAAATCCCCAACTTAGCCTGCCAGCTAAATGTTTCCAATATCTAGTTCAGAGTTAGAGTGGGATGGTGAAGCGGCAGGCAACTGTAAGCTCAGTAGCGAGGGTGCCCTGCAGCTTCATAGTACCAAAAACTCAGTAACACATCATTCAGCAATACGCAACTTCTCGATGTAGAAACAGATGATGTATATAGTTCTAAATTAGTACTTTGGATCAGTCTTCACAGAAGATGGGAGAGTGGGAATTAGAAATTATAACCATCATAAGAGAAAGACACATTAAAGAATCTCGTATTTACATGCATAAACTGATAAATGGCTCACAGGGAGGCGATGCTGGTGTCCAAAGAATCAATCCCATTATTCCCAATCTCCCTTCTTATTTCCCTGCAACTTGTTCTCACCCAAACATGCCTATCGATTTCCCATTTATTCTTTCTGCCATTAACCTATGCTAAGAACAACCTGTAGTAACCAATTAGCCTCCTAGTGTATATTTGGGATAGGGAAGGAAAGTAAAATACCTGTGCAAAACCCATGTGGTCTTGGAGAGGACGTGAAAACTTCACATAGATAGCATAGAGGTCAAGATTGTACCCAGGTTGCTGGTGGTGAGGCTATGTGTCAGTAGAACACTTGGGAAATCACATTCACTGCATCATAATACTTAGTTTGGTATTGGAAAAGGGAAGGCAAATTGAAAGTAAAACTTTTTAATTGGACGAAAAAGGACCAGGAGTATACAAACATAAGCTACATAAAGGAGGAGACGTTTAGAGAGGATTTGATATATTCACAATAAAGGGGAAAGAGGAACCAAAGCCAGCAATTATTACTCAACGCTAATTGCCCTTAAGAAAGTAGAAATAAGCCACCTTTATGTAATCCTTCTGTGTGGTGTACTGACACCATTGCTGGGTGGGATTCCAGGATTTAGACCAGCGACAACAAAGAATTAACAATATAATACCAAGTCTCAAGAATGTTAATTAAGGGCCTGTCCCACTTTGTGATTTTTTTCGGCGACTGCAAGCGTCAGTGACTGACGCCCGTAAAACCGTCAAGTTGTACGACAGACACGCTGACGTATGCTGTCCTGTGGGTGACGCCCGGTTAGGGTCAGTGTTATGGTTAGGGCTAGGTTTACGGTTAGGGTTACGGTCAGGGACTACAGATGGGCTGGAAAATATTCTTCCTTCAACGCATGGATTTTAAACATTAATATATTTAAATTAATACAATAATATCAATTGTGCAAAAGAAAAGATGTCAGTCATTCAGTTTTATTTACAGATGTATTGGTCCGCTTCCAGATCCAATCACCTTATCTAACTTTTCCACAGGGATGGATTCAGTGAGTGTAGACTGAACTCACCCCCTCTCCCCTCCACCGCGCCCCACCCTTCTCCCTTCTTCTCTCCTCTCCCCCCCCCCTTCTTCCCTTCCCCCCTTCTCCCTCTCCCCCCTCCCACCCCCTTCTCCCCCTCTCCCTCCCTCTCCCTTCCTTCTCCCATTCTCCAGCCCCCCCCCCCAGCACTTTCCCCGATGCCCCCCAACCCTAACCGGGTGTCACCCGCAGGACAGCATACGTCAGCGTGTGGCAGGGCGCACGGCATGAGACACCCAGATGTCGCCCCAGGATTTTGAACATTCCAAAATCCAGGGGCGACAGGGAGACACCGAGCGTCACCTGCGCATCACTACATGCGTCACCACGCGTCACGACCACGACGCGACAACCTCTTTTCAGGCTGTCGCCGAGAAAGTCGCCCAAGTGGGACAGGCCCTTTAGGGAGAAACGTAGTATTCCCATTTACCTACTATTGTCATTATTCCTGGTGCAAAGGTCACATGTTTGGTCGGTGTTGTCCAAATGGCTGAGACAAGTAATTACAGTGCATTTTGTAGCTGGCAATTGACGAGTATTCCAGCATGCTCTTAATTTATGCCCAGTAGATATTGGAATGGCTTTGAGCTTATTTGGAGACGACTCATTCACTGACCTGGATTCATCTACAAACATTTTTACTTAAATGTAGAGGAAATAGCTATCAGTACGCTTTAAAATACAGTGCCAGAGATTAGAACTGCAATTCTGGCTACACAATCTTATTAAAAGGTATGGCTTTGTGTCACATAATTGTGCATCCTGAGATAATAGGGAAGAAAGGCAGCATATGTAATGTTGTACATGGTGGGACATTCTCGCTTAAAATTGTTATCTGACCTGCTGAGAATTCCTGGCCTTTTCTATTTTTTTTCATGGTTTAACATTCAATCACTTGTTTATAACAATTTATTTTTAAGCATAGTTATTAAATATTCATGTTAAACCTCATAGACTGTGGATTTTAACTAATCAATTGTGTCGGAGATGATTGTAGCTGTACACAGCAACTAGAGGATAAATTAATCAAGATTAGTAAATTAAAATTTTTGACATAAATTAGTTTCCTCAAGACCATTCAATAATTCAATTTGGACATCATTCTTCTCCCAACCTTTGCTCCGAGACAAAAAAAACCTGAATATTCCTTGATGATAATTTAAAAGAGGGAAATTAAGAATTTGCCAAGATACCACATCTCAGCTTTCTTATCGTTCAACATCAGCAATTATGAAGAAATCAATCGTTCTGAAAGTACTCAGATTAAGTCAATGGATACTTGGCTGAAAATAAAGAAACATTGATATATTCAATGCGTATTCTGCACAGCAAACACCAATTTCATGGGGAAACATCTTATTTTACGGTGTGAGATAATTTTGGAAAGTGGAACATTTATTAAAATCAATTATCAAATAATTTACAATTTAAAATAATTTGATGTATTTTTTGAACAGGAAAGAACAATCTACAGAAATCCTTGCAATGCTGTACAATACTGACCAACACAAAGAGTTGAAACGAAAACAAACAGCAAATAACAGTAAATCTAATTATGAGATAAAACCCATATGAATAGAACATAAAGCACCTGGAATGTGGTGACATACCATTCAATTCAGGATAGTGTTCACCGGGGTCATTTACTGGAGAAAACAGAACAAAGTCCGAGTTTTCAGGTTCACCATAGTCTTTCTCACATCTTTCCTATAAAACACATTTTCCATCATTAAATGAGTGAGATTTGGCAACTTAACTGGAACAACTTAAAGGTTACCTTAGTATATAATTCATATAATTGAATACAATTCTATATAAATGCAGACTTAATTTGTGCTAATCTACCAAATTGATAGATTAATGTCTAGCTTGATTTTCATTAATTAAATTATACAAATGTTCAAAACATTATGACAGCACTTTCCATCTACTTCTGTTAAAATTTGTGATTCAGAAATGTCCAAAGGACTTCCATTGGAGCAGTAGTGCCTACTTCAAATGTATACAAAATGTTCATGTATTCGTCTCTCTGTATTTCAACAACATACCAAGCTGCTGGCTAACACAAATGTATTCCAAGCCAGGAAATAGAAATGGAAGAAAAGCTGCAGGTGCTCGAAATCTCAAATAAAAATTATAGATACAAGATACAAGATACATTTATTTGTCACATGTGCCAAATGGCACAGTGAAATGAGATAACCATACAGCCATACAATAAAAATAAAGAACACAACTCACGATAGAATTCAACATTATGAAGTGTTTACAATTTTAAATGCAAAGCAGTTTTGGAGTGCCTGTGGAAATTGAAACACAGTTAATGTTTCAGATCAAAGACTTCATTTGAACTGGAGAGAAAATGTGTTAGCTTTAATTGCAGAGAATGGGAGAGGATTGAGAGTACCTTTGATAAAGTGCAGCAGGGTTGCTATGGAGATAAGTGACATTGCTCATCTGGTCAATGGGTTAACGGGGCAGTAGGAGGTACAAGGAGAAAAATTGAGGTTATAAAATGAGAAAGTATTGAATGAGCAGCTAAAGAATGAGAAACAAGGGAATATAAATATTGCAAAATGGTTGCAGGATTATGGGATATGTCCAGTTGATCAGGCTGTGCCCAATAGATTCGGCTGTGCTAATGGAAGGAAATAACTAAACCAATATTATGAGCAAACAACTTTAGCAGAAATGGCCAGTTCTGAAACAGATATAGTAGGTTAACAATTTGTGTTTCCACAAATGCAGCCTAACTTGCTGAGCATTTCCAGCATTTTCTGTTTTTAATCCTTCTGGAACATGTTTAGGAAGCTTTCTATTACACTTTGTATTTCAAAGCCTTACCCCTTTCAAAGGGTAAAACTGGAGTTATTTTGGCTATTTCAGGAGAAAGGGATGAGGAAATCTAGCAATCAACCATCCACAACTAGGAATATGTACTGTAATGTGCAGTGCAATTCTTTGTTCCATCCCTCAGTGCAGGCGATTTCCAAGGTTTGATCATTCAACGAATCATTCCATGATCATTCAAGGAATCATTCCATGATCATGTAACATCGTAAAGAAGCCAGAGGATGAAAGCAGCAGTTCATTTATTTGATGCCAGCAACAATTATTGCAATCCTTAGATCCTGAGGTAATGAGTTGGTGAGCTTTCTCTTTGAATCTTTTTGCGATGATCTATCCATGATGGTATTTGGATTAGACTTTCACAATACCAACCCAGTGATGAATCCTATGATCGAAGTCTGAGTAAGGAAGGCGTAAGGAAGGAGCTGATAGCCAACAGTATTTCACTTTGTTCTTTTCAGCAATGGAGGTACGAGATCTCAATAAATTGCAAAATGTCCTCATTATGTCTACTTTGAAGTTCTCCTCCTGAGTTACTCCAGCATTTTGTGTCTTTTGTAGTAAACCAACATCTGCAGTTCCTGCATCTCAATGAATTGCTATTAAATATAATGATGTTGCTGTCTACGATTGTTAGAATCACAAGGAAGACAAGTGGTATAGCCCTCAATAGGCTATTTTAGGGCAGCAAGAATTTGCAGAGAGTAAAGAGTCCACCCAAGTGAAAACAGTAGAGTTCCTTCCCTGAAAGAATGGTGAACTGGATTTTTTTGCAAAGAAAAGTTAGATCTTTCTCAATCACCATTAATGATACTAGCTATATAATTAACAGTGCTGTGCTGAGATAGAATTAGATCCACACTACTGACATTGGTGAAAGGTATATTTAGTTTTATTCAAACCCACTGCCTGCACTCAGGTTTACTGTGTGTCAAGAGAGTTAAACAATTCTGGTGAGACTTACGGCTTTCCTTTACCCTCCAAGTACAGACACAAGAACTTATTTTGCAAGTATTGATCCACAGGTCACCCAACAATCCCAGTTTCTCCTGCTACTCCACAGTGCGAAAATAAGTTACATTTCATTTCCAAGACACAAATCCCTCCTATTCCTTTCCAGTGAGAGGGGACCACATTGATAGTGCAGTCTATTCATGTTTAACCAAATTTGTCTCATTGCAGATAAACCATTGTTGTCGCAGCATCGCCTTTCATTTACCACTTCCAAAGATCGCGAGCTCCACGATATTAAAGTCCCGCAGGCTCCTGCGGTTGGAGCTCCCGAAGTCCGTCTCCAGCAAAGGCCTCCAGTTTTTCGATGTTCAGCCGCAGTGCGGACAGAGATAAGATACGGGGGGAAAATCGCATCTCCATCGGGGTAAGAGATTAAAAAAAGTTTCCCTAACCCCCCCCATAAAACAAGTTAAAGAACACGAAAAACATACATTTAACATGTGCTAAAGAAACAACTGAGAAGGAAGGGACAGACTCCCTATCCGAACCTTAGCTCCTATTACTATTGCAATAGTCAGCTCTTCTGCCAGCTATTGAGACACTAAATGCTATTGAAGAGTTCTAGAGGGGACTTATTGTTTCTTATTTCACTATGGTCACTTGCAAATTTATTACATCTCTGAGACTTTGGGTCCTAGTGAAGTGGGCCAACTTCCTGATTTATGGCTGCTGCTCAGTGAAGCTAGAATGTTATTGTGGATTTTATTTTATGCTGGTCTAATAGTTATGTTTTTTTTCACATATTCTTAATTGCAACCGATGGCATTCGAAAGCAATTCCTGATTTAGAATCTATGATGAATCAATCATTGAGATTTAACCCTTGAATTAAATAGTCATCAATTTCCTTGCTTACATTTTCTTAATATTTTCATGGATCCTCACAACCCATTAATCACACTTTTACATAGGACTTCTAGATGTCTGTTAGGACTGTAAAAAACTGTCCACTCTGCTATCCTGTGAGACTGGACCCAACAGAACACAACCAACTAACATCTATATTGTTAAATAAATGCTAATATCATGACTGGACTGAAACAGTTTAGCTTTGGGTATAATCGTTCCAAGGAACAAGTATACATTATTACCACTGAAAAAGTGTTCCAGGATTAGAGAGGAAACAAGTTAAAAACTGAATATTGAAGTACACAAAAAATACCCACAGGAAATACTCAGAATTTAACAAGCAGACTAAAATGGTAAACCCCAACAATTGAGTCTATACTGCCCATCAACAGCATAGGGATCAATGAAGAGGTATAATTTCCAAAGTGGAGTTCAACAAATACATGTGCTATTTCATGTGACATATGAACCAGAGTAAGAATTCCAAGCATTTGAAACTTTTGATCAGTTTTCCATGATCGCCTTCTGGTGATTAACAAAATAAAACATTTTTTGCCTTTGGAAACAATATTCATCATGATGTCTCTTGCCCAAGTCTTGGAATGTGACTTGATCAACCTCCCAACTCAGGTGAGACTGCAGTCAACTTTTTTTCCACATGGCACATTCACCCTACTGAACCATACACAAAACTATTTTGGATTCCTTTATTGTAAATCATGACAAAACAGAAAATAAATGCTATGTTTAAGCACATCTTGATTCTAACAAAAATAATCTAAGAACCAATCCAATGAAGTGCAAGATTAATGAGAACATACAATCCTGTAAGTATAAAATCAATGTGCAGAAATTCTGCCACTTGCAATAGAAACATTGCAAATGCACACAAAATCTTAAATATCCAAACTATCTCTATCGACAGTGTCAGTGGTTATGGGGAGAAGGCAAAAGGATGGAGTTAGGAGGGGGAAATTGATCAGCCATGATTGAATGGCGAAGTAGACTTGGTGGGCCAACAGGCCTCCTATCACATGATCTTATAACACAGAGGGGAAATATTGGCTTCAGGGAGAAATACTCTGAACTATTTTTTTTCGGAAGCTTTTCAAGTATTGTATTAAGTTAATTGAATTTAAGTCAGCTCAATAAGTTGTATTTGCGAAGGAGTTTGGTCACCATAAGAATCTTCCCGGTTCGTGGAGTGAGTCGATATCGACCGGTATTAGACTCGAGGTACGTTACTGAAATGCGATCAGAGAAGGCGGCTCTGAGAACATGTCTGAACATGGGGAAAGGGGATAAAAAGATGAAGGAATCTGAGAGATGGGCATGAAGCATATAAGTTAGCTGTAGAAAGGTGGAAAGGCAGGACAAAAGGAAGCAAAGGAGGCGAGTTAGATGAGTTAGGATATGGATGGCAATCAATGGAAGCAATTGGGCAAAGGAGTGGAAGAAATTTCTAAATTAAGACAACATGGGAGCATAGACACAACTTAGGTCCGTTGATCCCTCAGGCCTGCTCTTCCATTCAACAAGATCTTACCTGATCCGATCATGGCTTCGACTAAACCTTTCCATGTTCTCCACATACCGTTACATATTTAAATTTCAAGGGAGTCAGTCAATTTCCACCTGGAATGTAACTCCACCTCCACAACCTTTTCGGTAGAGAATTCCAAAGATTGATGACAGTTTGAGAGAAAAAATCCTCCTCATTTCCAGCTGAAATGGACAACCCCTTAATCTGAACGCAAGCCCCATTGTTCTAGATGGAGTCTAGATAGAGTCATACAGCAGGGAAACATGTCCTTCGACCCAACTTGTCCATAACGTCCAAGATGCCCCATCTACACTGGTCCCACCTGCCCACGTTTACCCCATATCCCTCTAAACATTTCCTATCCATGTGCCTGTCCAAATGCCTTTTAAACACTGTTAATAGTTCATTCCTCAACTATGTCCTCTGGCAGCTCATTCCATGTATCCACCACCAGATTTCCTAGCCAGGAAGCTTATGTATTTCAATAAGACTACTTCTCATTCTTCTACATCCAAATGAGAATAGGTCCAGCCTGTTTAACATTCCTTTATCCCATAAATCAACTTAATGACCCTTCCCTGATTGTTTCCAATGCAAACACATTCTTCCCCAAATACAGAAAGCAAAAGTGCTCCAACACTGGTCTCACCTGTGGCCTGCAGAGATATATTAAACTTTCCTGCACTTATACTCCATATCGTTTGCAGAAAAGACTTATTCCATTAGCCTTTCCAACTGCTGTATCTGGATGCGGACTTTTAGCGTTTCCTGTTCCCTTTCCATCCCCTGGCCACTCCCCTATCCATGTCAATATGTTACCCGAACCAGATGCACTTTTATGTCCTGCATAATCTTTCACATGGCTCCTTATGAAACCACATTTGTAAATCCAAGCACAATACATGCATCGGTTCTCCTTTCTATGCTCTACCCCCTCCTCCTCATAAGAAGCCTTATGAAAGATCACTGCTTAACATAAAAGTGTATTGGGTTCAAGTAATATATTGACATGGTAAGAAAGAAGTGAGGGGATGAAATGGGATTGTGAAGCACAGAAAATGTCAACAACGGGACTTCTTAAAAAAGCTCCACCATATTGGTCAAACATAATTTCCTTTCATAAAACCACATTGGCTATGTTTAAATTCCTGATGATATTGGATTTGGCGAGCTGGAGGTCAGAATCGACAAGTCCCCAAGCCTAGGTAACAATTTAAATAGGGATTGTGGAATAATTTAAATTGTGTTATACTGTTATCAGTTACCCAACTTCTAACCGATATTAAGGGATATTTGGATAAACTGAACCTGAAAGAGAAATGCTGCCTGACCCGTTGTCACATGAGCATTTTGTGTCTTTCTCTGAAAGAGAGATAGCTTAAATAGATCTGAAGAACGGTCTGAAGAAGGATCTCGACCCGACAGGTCACCTATTTTTTTTTTTTTCTCCAGAGATGCTGCCTGACCTGTTGAGTTACTCCACCATTTTGTGTCTATCTTTGGTACATATAACAGCTATAACAGCATCTGCAGTTCCTTCCTACACATAGCTTAAATGGAAGGTATTTTTGGTTGGAAAAGTGTACACAGGTCGATGATGCAGATAAGGATATAGAGTTATTTGGAGCCAACTATGTCCCATTTCTTAACATCAACTGAAACTGAAATGCAGATGCTAAGACCGTGCCAAATCAGGAGAGATTTTTATAGAAACTCCACACAAGGTAGATGTTTTCCTAATCTGCGGAAAGACATTCTTGCCTTAGAGGGAGTACAGAGAAGGTTCACCAGACTGATTCCTGGGATGTCAGGACTTTCATATGAAGAAAGACTGGATAGACTCGGCTTGTACTCGCTAGAATTTAGAAGATTGAGGAGGGATCTTATAAAAACTTACAAAATTCTTAAGGGGTTGGACAGGCTAGATGCAGGAAGATTGTTCCCGATGTTGGGGATGTCCAGTACAAGGGGTCACAGTTTAAGGATAAGGGAGAAATCTTTTAGGACTGAGATGAGAAAAACATTTTTGTGGTGAATCTCTGGAATTCTTTGCCACAGAAGGTAATTGAGGCAAGTTCATTGGCTATATTTAAGATGGAGTTAGATGTGGCCCTTGTGGCTAAAGGGATCAGGGGGTATGGAGAGAAGGCAGGTACTGGATACTGAGTTGGATGATCAGCCATGATCATATTGAATGGCGGTGCAGGCTCGAAGGGCCGAATGGCCTACTCCTGCACCTATTTTCTATGTTTCTATGAATGTGGTGCCTCAAGATTAAATACTAGATCACTTCTGTATTTAAAAATACAAAATTAACTTTGGCTTCAATTTCTCCAGAGCTAAATAAATTCAATTAAAGTAGTTATCAGATAGTCAAAGTTGGCATCATAGCTAATGAAACTACAAACATTAAAAACAAATTTATACATTTCCATTGGCCCACACTCAAAATTGTTACTGAAAACCATTTGAAATGGCAAGGCATCAGCTCATTAGCCTTAGATCTCAAAGAAATTAACTATATTTTCTATTTCCAAGGTCAATCAATACAAATGACCACAATCAATATCAATTAAAAAAGATAACTTTAATTTTTTTTTTAACTTGGAAATTTAAAAAGTAATTAAAACTACTAAAACAAATTCATTAAACTATATTTAAGCAAATATTTCGCAGAGTCACTACCTGATAACTGTCAGTCAATGGAGAGCGTAGAGAATTTGGGTCACAAGGAACTTGAAATGGATTTAAACAAATCTCAGAGCCATTTTTAAGGGCTTGATGATGCAGTCTAAAAGATTGGCAAGGAGATTGGGAGAATTACAAAATATTATTAATTCCTTATTTATATTTCCAGTGATTTCTTATATTGTGGCAGAAAGTGATTTTACATAACTGGGAATTATCTCATACCTTTCTCTGTTGCAAATGCAGCAAATGGCAAAGCATAAAGCAAAGATGAGTACCGGTATAGCAATAATTCCAAGAAGTGAAATTACGGTAAATGGTTCTGCATGGAAAGACAAAAATGTAAGGTGGCATCAATATGAAAAGACCATAAAATTGCATGTCATACATAATTCCTTTTTGATTCTAATCTATTCAATCTCCTGTGCAAAATTGTGGAGAAAAAAAATCAATAAAGTCCCTGCAAAAGTACATGAACCTCCGTTGCATATTCACAATAAAATTTTGCATTAATTGAACCACAGAAATAACAAGTCCATTCATTAAATCATGTGGTCAAAACAAGCCAGTCAAAAAAGCTACCCAACCTAGTCCTCATATTCTCAAAAAACTGCACGGACCAATTGGATGGAGTTTTCATGGACATTTTCAACATTTCACTACTATGGTCCGAGGACCCCAACTGCTTTAAAGGACATCCATAATACTGGTGCCAAAGAAGAGCAAGGTGCCATTCCTCAACGATTACTGAATCGTGTCACTCACGGGATGAAGTACTTTAATAAGTTGGTATGAAGCAAATTAAGTCCTGCCTCAGTCATGACCTGGACCCAGTCTCCTCCACTCTCTCTTTGGGTGGACATAAATCAGTTCCGACTGGCAACAACAATTCCTCCTCACCGACCATCAGGTCACAGGCTGCCGCTCTACTCTTTATATACCCGTGACTGCGTAGTTCAACACAGTTTCAACTCCATATTTAAATTCACTGACGGAACCACCATCGATGGATAAATAATGGGTAGAAGTCAGAATACAGGAGGGAAATCAATAATCTAGATTTATGCTGCCATAACACCATTCTTCTCAATTTAGCAAGACCAAGAAGCTGCCTGACCATGTCAGGATGGAAAAGCATAGGGACTATGCACCTTAATTGGTGGGGTTGCAGTGAGGCTAATAGCTTCAAGTTCCTGGCCGTACAGATCTCAGAAGAGCATTCCTGGGCATAGTATATTGATGGAATCACAAAGAGAGCCTCTACTTCCGTGCTTTGTGGAGATTCATCATGTCATCAAATACTCGATGGAACGTCTAGGAGAATATGATGGGGAGCCTACTGACTGGTTGTAACATGGCCTGGTTTGTAAATTTAAATGTTCAGGATCATAGGAGGCTACAGAAAGTGATGGACATTGCCAGGATCATCAGGGGTACTGACCTCCCCACCATCGTAGGGATGGTCACAAGAAATAGTGTCTTAAGACACATACCACCTTGTCATGCTCTCTTCTTGCTGCTATCATCGGGAAGGTGGTACGAGATCCGAGAACCATTACTTCCAGGTTCAAGAACAGCTTCCTCCCATCAACCATCAGGTTGCCACAGGTTGACAGGCGGCATAGTTGCGTAGCAGTAGAGTTGCTGCGTTACAGAGCAAGGGACCCAAGATCGATCCTGACTAAGGGGGCTGGCTGTACGGAGTTTGTACGTTCGCCCTGTTACCGCACGGGCTTTCTCTGGGTGCTCTGGTTTCCTCCCACACTCCGAAGACATGCAGGTTTTTAGGTAATTGCCTTTGGTATAATATTTTAAATTGTCTCTGGTGTGTAGGATACTGCTAATATACGGGGTGATCGCTGGTCTGCACGGGCTTGATGAGCCAAAGGGACCATTTCTAAAACTGTATCTCTAAAATCTAAAGGTTCTCGATTAACCTTGCACAATCCTAGGTCAGCACCAAACCCCTGCAGACTTTGTACTACTCTGGTGGGTCCACGTATTTTGTTTTTTGCATAAAATGGTCTACGTACACATGACAATAAACTAAACTGAACTGAGAATAACTGATGATTTATTGTTGATTTTTTTTTTGTGGTTGCATTTAATGAGCCTGTGAAGCTAAATGTGAGAATGTCATTGTTTCAGTTCACATGCAATATACATGACACACAACTCTCAAGTCCATTCCTTCATGTTTCTCAATATCCTTCCGTTACTGTATACTCATCAATTAAAAGCACCACCTTATTTTTTTCTGCGGACTGAAAAGATGAAATATTCAACTAACACCTGTTCACAATTAGAATCCAGTTCTTGGGTTGTATGCAACCGCTTTGTCGACATTTCAGAACTACACCTTTAACTCCCCATTTCAATTTACCTTACATTTAAGTGGGCATGATCAACATTGTTAAAGGTTTATACTAAAATAACAAGCTCTTCATCATGGAAATACCATCAAAGTCAAAGTGCACAGTAGCAGGCCCTTTGGCTCATCAAGTCTGCATTGACTATTAACCACTGTTCCACAGTAATCCCGCACTGATCCTATATTACTCTCTCCACATTCCCATTAACTCCCACAGATTTTACCACTCACCTACACACGAGAAGCAACTTAGAGGCCAAAGTCCCAATCACCTCACGTCTACATTCGGAGGCTCCGAGCCGCTGAACACTCCGTTCGAGGGCCTGAAACTTTGAGCCATCGTTACGGCGACTGTGGAGGCCTTATTAGGCCCCGAACACAGGTGGACAGAGGAAGAGGACTGAACTTTGGTACCTTCCCTCACAGTGGGAAACGCTGATTCCACTGTGTGCGGGGGGGGTTTGTATTTTATGTTCAATTCTAAAGTATCGTGTTTATCTTATTTGTGTGCTGCATGGTAACTCAAATTTCACTGCACCAATTGGTGTATGTGACAATAAATGTCCTTTGTCCTTTGTCTTTGGGTGAGAGAGGAAATTGGATCAAATCTGGGACACTGGAGATGCGAGGCAGCTCTACAAACTTCTTTTTCCGGTGTGTTGCTTAGCTGAGTAGATAATTTGTATTACATTTCGACTTATCAACTTAAAACATCAACTTAAAAATTATATTTATAAATCTGATGTTCCACAATCTAAAACTATATTGCCTCTGTTTAATGCCAAATACCTTGTGGAAATATTGATTAGAAACTGGGAGACACCTAGGGTTATTGTGTCTGTTCATTTATAATGCCAGTTGGTAACAACAGGATGATAATCAGGCCTCTGATGCATACCCATAATCTGCTAGTAGGATGCAAAATGGGTAATTATGAAAATTAATATGGAACAATCATTCGATATCAGACCTGCCAGCTTACTGGAGTTGGAGATGATAAGCAAGATCTTGCAGCTTGCATCACAAAAGCTTTGTGCCAAATTTGACCAAGCTCCTTCAAATTCCTTACTATTGAGGGCATCAGAGTTGGTGGCATTTAAGGTATGAAGGAATGACAGTCTGTTTTTTCTCTTCCTCCATTGCCTGACAGATTTTGTTTTTGGACATCAGATATTAAAGAAAAAACAAAGCTTGAGTTATAATGAGGGGTTCAGCCCATTCAATGCCACTCAGCTGGGGTGCCTCCCACAGCCGACCTCAGAGCATCCAGAGGGAGGCATCCAGAGAGCCCATGGGAGGCAAGACCCCAACCGGCTCTCCAGCACTATTGTTTTCCTGCGTTCACTGTCACCACATCTTGAATAATATGAGAAGGAAAAGTGGGAAACCCAAATTTTCTTGATGAGATCCCCAAAACTTGTGTTTCACATGATCTTATACAGGAAAACTTCAAACACTTACTTTAGTCTACCTGGCAAGTAAAGCACATGTGTTTTCTTGCTTTGGATAAATTAAAATTGGAATTGTGGCTTAACATCATGGGACAAAGTAATTTATTTTTGAATTATTTTTGAAGGGCAGCTAGGAGCCTACTTATAGGTCTAAAAATTCTGGATGGTAAGGCGTTATTAAAAGAGATATGGGTTGGTATCCAAAAGGATCAGCATGATATTATTGAATTGAGGAGCACACACGAGGAGCTGAATTTCCCACTCATGCTTCCTAAGTTTTTGTGAACTCATTTTTCAGGTGGATTTATCTTTCAAACTCCTCAATTTCTGCCGATCTAATTTGTTTAAAATAATTTTCTATCTATTCAAAATCTCAAAGAATTTTTAAAAACAGGAATTAAATAAACAAAGACAAAAAAAAATTTCAAGCAGTATTCAACCAATCACGGTTTTCACATTAGAGAGATCAATATTAAAGCATTTCAGATATCACAAAGGATATTCAACTCATTTAAAATTCTTACCTATTGCACGATATTGACAAAATTCGCCATCAAATCCAGGAGGGCAAATACACAGGAATCCAAGATTACCAATTCGATAGAATGTACATCTGCCATGGTTCACACAAGGTATGATGTCACAACCAAGTTTGCCCCTAATCACTAACATAAAAGTAAACAAAATCTTAGAATATGATCACACACACATTTAATCTCTCATGGCACATGTCATACTTTTATATAATCAGATACTATCTCACTTCAGATACATAATATCAGAACTAATTATTTAAATGTATTAAAACATTTTGATTGCAGAATTCTGTAATGGTTACCAACATCTTTAAGGTCACATTTAAGATTCCATTGCAAAATTTTCCATGGACGTTGTAAATCACTAGCCTGGATTAAGGCATTCTTGTAATTTTCAGTTTTGATTATTAAATTATTTAGAGCCCAAAATACACAGCAAGATAATAATGATTATTTATGAAAATGACAATGAACACCTGGTGTTCACCACCATTCAGTGAAACCAAATAATCAAGGAATATAGTAAGAGTGCACAAAGCAATACTTTAAAAACAATTAATGAGAAATGGCATTTAATAATACAAGGATGATTTTGGAAGACATGTATTTGTGCAGCATTATCTCAGGTGCTGATACAATGGTTAATTCACCAGATAGGTTATCCAGAGAGGCCTGGGCGAATAATCGAGAAAAAAAAATCAATTTAAAATTTGTCATCTGCAGCTTTGAATTCAAACTTCAGATTCAGATTCAGATTCAACTTTAATTGTCATTGTCAGTGTACAGTACAGAGACAACGAAATGCAGTTAGCATCTCCCTGGAAGAGCGACATAGAATATGATTTCAATAAATAAATATTTTTACATGTATACAGACATAGTGTTTAACCTGTGGGAGGAGTGTCCGGGGGGAGGGGGGGAGACAGATGGACCTTCTTCAGTCTCCTCAGGAAGAAGAGACGCTGGTGAGCCTTCTTGATCAGAGTTGAGGTATTGTGGGTCCAAGAGAGGTAATCGGAGATGTTGACCCCCAGGAACCTGAAGCTGGAAACACGTTCCACCTCCGTCCCGTTGATGTGGATGGGTGTGTGCGTGCCGCCCCTAGACTTCCTGAAGTCTACAACGAGCTCCTTGGTCTTCTTGGAGTTAAGGGCCAGGTTGTTGTCAGCGCACCATGCTGCTAGGCGCTGGACCTCCTCCCTATAGGCCGACTCATCGTTGTTGCTGATGAGGCCAATCACCTTTGTATCATCTGCATACTTGATGATGGTGTTAGTACCATGTACAGGTGTGCAGTCGTAGGTTAAGAGGGAGTAGAGGAGGGGCTCAGCACACAGCCCTGTGGAACGCCGGTGTTCAGGATGAGGGTTGAAGAGGTGTGCTTGTCTAACCTAACAGACTGGGGTCTGTGGGTTAGAAAGTCCAGTATCCAGTTGCAGAGTGAGGGGTCGATGCCCAGGTTACCGAGTTTGGTGATCAGTTTAGATGGTATAATGGTGTTGAATGCTGAGCTGTAATCGATGAACAGCATTCTTACGTAAGTGTCTCTGTTGTCGAGGTGGGAGAGGGCAGAGTGAAGTGCCGTTGAGATGGCATCCTCCGTACTCCTATTCTTGCGGTAGGCAAACTGATAGGGATCCAGTGTGGGGGGTAGGCAGCCTTTGAGGTGTGCCAGGACCAGCCTCTCGAAGCACGGTGTCATACATGGTGATGATGGGGGTAAATGCAACTGGGCGGAAGTCGTTGAGGCTTGCCGCAGTGGAGTGTTTTGGCACTGGCACGATGGAGGTGGTTTTAAGGCACGTGGGGACAACTGCTTGGGCAAGTGACAGGTTGAAGATGTCAGTCCAGACGTCTGTCAGCTGCGCAGCACAGGCCCTGAGGACGCGCCCGGGGATGCCGTCAGGGCCAGCAGCCTTACGTGCATTAGTCCTACTCAGTGCCACGTACACGTCGTAGGGGGTGAGTGTGAGGGGTTGGTGATCAGCAGGGAGCACAGCCTTGATGGCTGTCTCTAGATTGTCCCTGTCGAAGCGGCCATAGAAGTGGTTAAGCTCCTCAAGGAAGGAGGCGTCGCTGGATGTGGGGGTGGTGTTGGTGGGTCTATAGTCCGTGATGGCCTGGATGCCTTGCCACATGCGTCGGGAGTCGGAGTTGTTGTTGAAGTGCTCCTCAATCCTGAGCTTATGGCAGTGCTTGGCCTTCTTGATGCCCCTCTTCAGGTTAGCCCTGGATGAACTGTAGGCTCGAGCATCGCCTGACCTGAAAGCGGTGTCCCGTGCTTTCAGCAGTAGCCTGACCTCGCTGTTAATCCATGGCTTCTGATTCGGGAATATGGTCACCCGTTTGAGGGAGGTGACACTATTGATGGTGGAGTTTATAAAGTCCAGAACAGAGGATGTGTAGGAATCAATGTCCGTGTGGGAGTCAAGGGTGGCCTGGGCTGCAAACGCCTTCCAGTCAGTGTTTCCAAAACACTGCTGAAGTGTGGAGTCCGCTTCCTCTGACCAGACTTTAACTGTCCTCACAGTTGGTTTAACCCGTCTGATGAGTGGGGAGTACTTAGGGAGCAGGAACAATGAGGTGATCAGACTGACCAAGGTGGGGGAGGGGGATGGCTTTGTAAGCTTCAGCCATGTTAGTGTAGACTTTGTCCAGTGTCTTGTCTACTCTAGTGGGAAAGGAGACATGTTGGTGGAATTTGGGGAGTACAGTCTTCAGGTTGGAGTGATTGAAGTCACCCGCAACAATGAAGGCTGCCTCCGGGTTGTGCGTCTGTTGTTTGCTAATGGCAGTATGCAGCTCTTTCATTGCAAGCTTGGCATTAGCATCAGGAGGGATATAGGCTGCAGTCACAACAGTGGAGGTGAACTCTCTGGGCAGATAGAACTGTCTGCATCTAACCAAGAGGAACTCAAGGTTAGCTGAGCAGTGACTCTCGATGATGGTGGAGTCCGTGCACCATGCTTTATTTACATAAATGCACAGACCCTCACCTCTGGTCTGTTGTCCTGTCCGCTCGGAGTAAATGACGCCCCGTTAGCTGGATGGCGCTATCAGGAACATCGATGTTGAGCCAAGTTTCCGTGAAGATCAGGATGTTGCAGTCTTTGGTCCAGTTGTGGGAGGTGATCCTTAGCCGGAGTTCGTCCATTTTGTTTGCCAGTGAGCGCACGTTGGCGAGGAAAAGGCTAGGAATCGCTAGTCTGTGTGGGGCTAGCTCTAACCTGGCCTTTAACCCACCTCTGCGTCCCCGGCGGTGCTTTCGTACGCGTCGCCATCTGTTGGTGCTTCCGGTCGGCCGAGCTGGCTTGGTGCGCGCTGGTGTTCTGCCGCTCCGTTGCTCCGTGTCTCCGGTGGCGGTCTCCAGCCCCGCGGCTCTGCTGCCGTTCTCCAGTCCCGCGGCTCTGCTGGCGTTCTCCAGCCCCGCGGCTCTGCTGGCGTTCTCCAGCCCCGCGGCTCTACTGGCTTTCTCCAGCCCCGCGGATCCGCTGGCTTTCTCCAGCCCCGCGGATCCGCTGGCTTTCTCCAGCCCCGCGGGTCCGCTGGCAGTCTTCAGCCCCGCGGCTCTGCTGGCGGTCTACAGCCCCGCGGCTCTGCTGGCGGTCTACAGCCCGCGGGTCCGCTGGCGGTCTTCAGCCCCGCGGCTCTGCTGAGGTCTCCAGCCCCGGGGCTCACCTGGCGTTCTCCAGCCCCGCGGGTCGGGTGGCTTTCTCCAGCCCCGGGGCTCCGCTGGCGGTCTTCAGCCCCGCGGGTCGGGTGCTCCGTTGCTCTGACGAGCTCAGGAGGAAGACGGAGATCGCCCAGAAAGTTGTTGCAGCCGCAGGAACCGAAGTCCAGAAGTTCCTGTCGGCTGTACGAAATGGATACAAGACTGCTCCGAGTGAGCAGCCTTGAAACAGGTAGGGGAATTGTCCTTATATTTCCCATTCTTGGGAGACACTTAAACAGCAAACTTGTAATTATCAATGATAACCACAATGCCACTGACTGTTGTTTAAAATCCTGAAAGTAAATGCTCTCTAAAATGGACTGGCAAGGCACTCAGTTAAAATCCACTTAGGGATGGACATTAATTTTTAACTCTGTAGTAGCCAGATCTAAAAAAAACTGGAATACAAACATGGTAACCATGAACACAGCAAGATGCAACTAAGTAGCATTGCTTAATCTGCTTCAATTACAGCGCCCTCCATAATGTTTTGGACAAAGACCCATCATTTCTTTATTTGCCACTGTGCTCCACAATTTGAGATTTGTAATATAAAAAAATCACATGTGGTTCAAGTGCACATTGTCAGATTTTAATAAAGGCCATTTTTTATACATTTTGGTTTCGCCATGTAGAAAGTACAGCTGTGTTCATACATAGTTTTTTTCCCCTGTGGCGGCGCGACTCACGTCGCAGCAGCCCATACAGCTTGTCTGTCTTTTTTTAATTTTTTGTCTAGTTAAATGTAGTTGTCCGTGTTTTTTAACACTGTTTTTAACTGTGTATATGTGGGGGGCGGGGGGGGGAGGGGGAAACTTTTTAAAAATTCTGCACGGGAGACCCAACCTTTTCCCTGTTGGGTCTCCGTTGTCGTTGGGGCCTAGCACCGTGGAGCGGCCTCCAGCCGGAACGACCTGGGGGGCTCAAGTCGCAGAGCCTACGGTGCTGCAGACTCACCACCGACCCCGGAGGCTCCAGCTGCAACCGCAGGTCCGGTGGATTGGAATATCGGGAGCTCGCGGGTCCGGGTGGAGACCGCTTTTCGGAGCTCCCGCAACGCGACTTCTCCCGCCTGTGTCACGGGGTTGGAACGACCCGGAGCGGGGCCGTACATCGCCCGGCGCGGCTTTAATGGCCGCGGGACATTCCAGCGCCCGCCGGGGGCTCCAACCTTGTGACTTTTAGGCCTGGAGCAGGGCCGTACATCGCCCGGCGCGGCCTTAAATGGCCGTGGGACTTACCATCGCCCGCCTGGGCTTCGACACCGGGAGAGAAATGGTGCAGGGAAGAGAAAAGACTTTGCCTTCCATCACAGTGAGGAGGAGATTCACTGTGATGGATGTTTGTGTAAATTGAATTGTTTGTATGTCTTGTAGGAATTGTCTTTGTTTGTATGGCTGTGGAAACCGAGTTTCGTTTGAGCCTCACTGAGGTTCAAATGACATGTAATAAAATATTGTATTGTATTGTAGTCCCCCAATTTCAGGGCACCATAATGCTTGGGACTCAGCAATGTCATGTAAATCAATATAGTCATGTTTAGTATTTTGTTGCATATCCTTTGCATGCAATGACTGCTTGAAGTCTGCGATTCATGGACATCACCAGTTGCTGGGTGTCTTCTCTGGTGATGCTCTGACAGGCCTGTATTGCAGCCATCTTTATCTTATGCTTGTTTTGGGGGCTAGTCCCCTTCAGATTTCTCTTCAGCATATAAACATAGAAACATAGAAAATAGGTGCAGGAGTAGGCCATTCGGCCCTTCGAGCCTGCACCGCCATTCAACATGATCATGGCTGATCATCCAACTCAGTATCCTGTACCTGCCTTCTCTCCATACCCCCTGATCTCTTTAGCCACAAGGGCCACATCCCTCTTAAATATAGCCAATGAACTGGCCTCAATTACTTTCTGTGGCAGAGAATTCCAGAGATTCACCACTCTGTGTGTGAAAAATGTTTTTCTCATCTCGGTCCCAAAAGATTTCCCCCTTATCCTTAAACTGTGACCCGTTGTTCTGTACTTCCCCAACATCGGGAACAATCTTCCTGCATCTAGCCTGTCTAACCCCTTAAGCATTTTGTAAGTTTCTATAAGATCCCCCCTCAATCTTCTAAATTCTAGCGAGTACAAGCCGAGTCTATCCAGTCTTTCTTCATATGAAAGTCCTGAAGACTGGATAGACTCGGCTTGTAGAATTGTACAAAAGGCATGTTCAATTGTGTTCAGATCGGGTGATTGACTTGGCCACTCAAGAATTTACCATTTTGTAGCTTTCAAAAATTCCTTTATTGCTTTAGCAGTATGTTTGGGATCATTGTCTTGCTGTCGAATGAACCACCGGCCAATGAGTTTTGAGGCATTTGTTTGAACTTGAGCAGATAGGATGTGTCCATACACTTCAGAATTCATGCTTCTACCATCAGCAGTTGTATCATCAATGAAGATAAGTGAGCCAGTACCTTCAGCAGCCATACATGCCCAGACAATAACACCCCCACCGCCGTGTTTCACAGATGAGGTAGTATGCTTTGGATCTTGGGCAGTTCCTTCTCTCCTACATACTTTGTGCTTGCCATCACTCTGATTTAAGTTAATCTTCATCTCATCTGTCCACAAGATCTTTTTCCAAAACTGTGGTTGCTCTTTTAAATACTTCTTGGCAAACTGTAACCTGGCCATTCTATTTTTGCGGCTAACCAGTGGTTTGCATCTTGCAGTGTAGCCTTTGTATTTCTGTTCATACAGTCTTCTGCGGACAGTGGTCTTTGACAAATCCACACCTGACTCATGAAGAGTATTTCTGATCTGTTGGACAGGTGTTTATAGAGAATTCTTCTGTCTTCAGCTGTGGAGGTCTTCCTTGGCCTGCCAGTCCCTTTGCGATTAGTAAGCTCACCAGTGCTCTTTTTCTTCTCAATGATGTTCCAAACAGTTTATTTTGGTAAGCCAAATGTTTGGCTGATATCTCTAAGTTTTATTCTTGTTTCTCAGTCTCATAATGGCTTCTTTGACTTTCATTGGCATGACTTTGGTACTCATGTTGGTTGATAAACAGCAATGAAAGTTTCCAAAGGTGATGGAGAGACTGGAGGAAAGACTAGGTGCTGAGAGCTCTCTTATACCTGCATGAAGGGGCATGGTGTCCCAAACATTATGGTGCCCTGAAATGGGGGGAATGATGTATAAACACAGCTGTAATTTCTTCATGGTTGTAGCATTGGCTATAGCATGTTAGCATGGACCTGTGGAACAATTCATCAGCGACCTGAGACACATCAGTTTTCGATGCAGATTTGGTGAGATAACAAATGAGCTTGTTAGAGATAAAATTGTGGGAGGAATGAGTGACCGAAAGCTGCGAGCTGAACTATTACGAAATGCAGACCTGACTTTAGATCAGGCTATTAATGCTTGTCGGATGGCTGGCTGATTATGATAGCGCGAATGCTAATCACCAACTCAACTTGAATATGGCTAGTTACTCTCCGCAAAGATTTCTTAATACATCCAGCAAGGTTCAGAACATGCCTAACATGAGGTGCACAAACTGTAACTATTTCCACCCCAGGGGGCGCCAATTTTGCATAGCCCATGGGAAAGTATGTCATAATTGAAAAAAACCCAACCACTTTGCTAATTGTTGTTGGTCTAGTGGGAGTACAGCTCCAAGGTCGAAGCTGCACCTGATTCAACAAGACCCGTCATATTCAGATTCTCATGAACAAGACGAATCTTACCACGGAACGACTCTGATAGCTCAGAAACCGAGCCTACTGTACTTTCCCTAAACCTGCGCACCACACGCATGATCCTGCTGTGACCATGATGGTCAACAACAAACCACTGATCGCCAAGGTCGATAGTGGTGCCCGCGTGAACGTCATGTCAACGTCAAACGTCAACGTCAAAGTGTTCAACAAGATCAGAACCACTGAGCGCATGAGAAAAGACTCCTCCACTTTACATGCTTACAGAGGGGAAATTCTTCACCCACTGGGCAAAGCCGATTTCAAATGCACCATCAATGTACAGACCAAGGACTTGCTATTTTACATCGTTCAGCCCAGTTCTGAAACCCTGCTAGGCATCGATGCGTGCCATGACCTGGGTTTGGTCTATTTCGGGTGTGCTGTTCACAAACTGTTTGACAGAGGGACCACCAAAAAGGTGCTATCCAACTACAAAGACTTGTTTGACAACCAACTCGGCAAACTCGTGGATCTCCTTGTAATACTCTTTACGTAGGGATGGGGGGGTGACCGTCTTGTGACCCTTTACGATCACTGCGTCCTGTAGTACCAGTTCGTCACATACCAGAAAGTAGGGTTTCAGTTCAGTGGGGGTGTTGGATTGTTTGTTTGGCCAGCCGCCTTTAATGACAGAAGTTAGCAGCTGGGAGGTTTTATCCATGGCAGTGCGTTCAGCGAGGCGGCGCAGGCGGTCAGTTGGAACGAAGGAAACCTTTAGAACGGAGAATTCCTCACATTCGTAAGGATGTTGTTCGCTGGTGGCGCGTGGTTCCCAGGATAGTGTGTCTGCGATGTGTATGTCTTTACCTTTTTTGTAGACAATGTAGAAGTCGAACTGTTGAAGCTGCATCATCATGCGTTGAAGCCTTGCTGGGGCAGCGTGGATAGGCTTGCTCAGGATTGTAACCAGAGATTGATGATCAGTTTCCACCGTGAAGGTTTTGCCAAAAATGAAGTCTTTGAATTTGGAGCAGGCAAAAACCATGGCAAGCAGCTCTTTTTCTATCTGGACATTGCGCTGTTCGGTATCCGTTAGTGTTCTGGACCCCGATGGAGACCATACGTTTCAGTTCATTGTGTATTTGCTCACGCGCACCATGCGGGACGCGGTGAGGGTCACGTACGATCGGGGTGACTGTATGGTCCGTACATGGCAATCCAGCCCGCCTTCAGATTGACAACAGGACACAATTCTCCAGCCAAATGTTCAAGGACTTTGCCAAACGCTGGAACTTTAAACATGTCATCAGCAGCCCAGAGTACCTACAGTCCATAGAAACATAGAAAATAGGTGCAGGAGGAGGCCTTAATGCCCTTCGAGCCAACACCGCCATTCATTGTGATCATGGTTGATCATGGCTGATCCAACGGACTTGCCGAACGCGCTGTTCGTAGCGCTAAATAACTTATGGAACGCTCCTTCCTGGCAAAATCTGATGTCTACCTAGACCTGTTGAACCTGAGGAATATTGCCAGAGTCAGTGCTTTAGGCTCTCCAGCCCAACAACTGATGTCCCGACGGACAAGACCTCCACTGCCAGTGACTCAGGATCACCTAAAGCCTAAAGTGCTCTGCCCCGCTGCAATTCAAACACGCGTACATTCCAATTGAGACGCGCAGAAATGTGCCTATGACAAAACCAGCAAGTCCCTTAAGCCACTGATCCAAGGCCAAGTGGTTCGTTTACAGACGAACAAAGGACATACCAAATTGGGGTTCATCCATGGCCCCGTGAAAGAGCCACAATCCTACCTTGTCAATGTCAGCGGCACCATCTACAGATGCAACCATCAACACATGCTTCCAGTGAAGGAACGACGTCTGGCGCTCCAGGGTCCTGACGCCCCTCCACTGAACTTTAAAGTGATCGCTGTTCCAGTCGCTCCAATGCCTGCTGCTGCCATCCCCCGCCAATCCCTGCATCGGTCTACACCCTCACCCTCCCTTGTACCCGGTTCACCTGTACCCCTGCGAAGGTCGTCCCCTACGGCGTCTCCCCAGAGCCCTGTTGGCTCACCCAGACGTGCCCTTAACTTTTCGGAGGAAAAGGTTGATGAGGCAGCCCCCTACCGTACGCGGACCGGGCGGGTTAATAAGCCGCCTGTTAGATACGGCGACTATGTTTAACCTTATTATTCTTTGATGTGGCATTTTGCATTTAACAATTTATTTACTCATCGTAGTGATAACGCTATATCTACTTTTCATTTATAGAAGAGATGTAGCATTGGCTGTAGCATGTTAGCCAATTAGAATGCTTAGTAATTATAACCCCGCCTAATTGTAACATTCATAGTGTAAGATCCTGCCCACTACTTGCCAGTCTGAGTAGCAGTGTGAACGTGTGATGACCTGCTGTGTAGTTGATGACCTGAACAATAAAGATGCTTGTGTTTGTTTGAGGTCTTTACAATGGTGAAACTAAAATGTATAAAAATGGCCTTTATTAAAATCTGATAATTTGCAATATAACCAACCACATGTGATTTTTTCTATTACAAATCTGAAATTGTGGAGTACAGAGGCAAATAAATAAATGATGGGTCTGTCCCAAACATTATGGAGGGCACTGTACTTTCGAAGAGAGCTATGTTTCAATGAACACTGGATTGAAAATTGGTCATCTCTATATTTTAATTGCAAAGTGGAGTTCTAATCATACAGGACGGAGTTGCACACATTTCAGAAAAAATGTTAAGGGCCTGTCCCACTTCGGCTATTGGTCGTGAGTAGTCTCCTCTTCGGCTATTGGTCGTGAGTAGTCTCCTCAGTCGCCCAAAGAGTCGTAGCGTCTTTCTGGTCATCGCTGGATTTTCAACAAGTTGAATTTTTTTTCGCCTGATTTTGTTTTTTTCTCTTGTTAATAAAGTGATGATTCTTTTGTAGACAATTGCAAATTTTATGTCGTACGGGTGTCCAGTAACCGTTTTTTCAGCGACCTGCTACGACTATGACAGTTGCCTAAAAAATCGCCTAAGTGGGACAGGCCCTTTACAGATTATGGACAAAGTTGTTATCTTGGTGGGGATTGTTTTGCCTCACCAGAAAAGATTCCAAAAGTTCCAAAATTACCCAGAGAATTCTACAAATTGGAGCAATTTTCTGAATAGGCATTTCTGGGAACCTCCAGAAGTTTATAATTAGGCATTGACCACAACATCAAGGCTTCTTAATCATAAGAGGTGACCTTCATCTCCAGTACAGTACAGACCAAATGCTGCATTGTAAGAGTCATCAACTTTCAAATGAAAAGTTAACAGAGACTTTGAGCATTCTGTGATGGATCTAAGGAAATCAAAGTGAGTGCCAAAGTGAGGCCACACAAACTGGATGAACAGCATCTCATATTCCACTAGAGTAACCTACAACCCACCAGCATGAACACAGAACTATTGAATCTCAGGTAAACCACCCCATACTCATCTATACAGCCCCCAACCCCACCAAACCAACCCCATTGCTTTCTTAAAATTCCTCCTGCCCCCTTGTCACCCAGATCTTTTCTCCTCTTCCATTCACCCCTCCCTACTCAGCAAAAAAGTGCTGGAGGAATTCAGCAGGTATGCCTACTTCAAGAAGTTCTCTCTCTGACAGGAGTTCTGAAGCCCTCTCTCACAACCCCTCCTTTGTGATTCCTATGTCTCCTTTGCTTTTTACCCATGTTCTGACCCAGTCTCGCTACCACAGCCATGTGCCCTTCCTCAGCAGTTGCCTTTGCCACTATCATGGGCTTCCAGCAACTTGAGTTCAGGCCTAACGAGAATCTCACGTACCTACACCCCATTCGTCCTTTCTCACCACAGTTTTCCATTTGGGTCCATGCTCTACACTTCATTTTCCTCGTCTGAAGAAACATCCCAACCCAATACATCATCTGTACAGAATGGATAGAATATTGGCTTCATGGAAGGAAGCAGAGGGTGATGGTGGACAGTTGCTTCTCAGACTGGAGGCCTGTGACTAGTGCCGTGCTTCAGGCTTTTATAATTTGCAGGATAATTTTACAGGTCATTCTCTCAAAATACATTGTTATAATGCATAAACCATAAAATGCATCAATTTAATATTCCACAATATATAGAGAATGAAATGATCAGACTGAAGAACATTGTACAGGAAGGAGCTACAGATGCTGATTTATACAGAAGACAGACACAAAGTGCTGAAGCAACTCAGCGGGTCTAGTTTAGTTTAGTTTAGTGATAGGCCAGAACAAATCAGGGCTGGCAACAGATGACCAAGGAAAGGTAGAGCCCACAATGGCCCACTGTTGGCTTGGGAAGGGGTGATAGCGAAGGGATATAGGGATGTGATCAGTAGAACTAGTAGGACATCTGGGGAAGGGGGGGGGAGGGAGAAGAAGAGTGGAAATGCAGGGGCTACTTAAAATTAGATTAATTAACATTCATACCACTGGGTTGTAAGCAGCCTAATAGAAATATGAGGTGCTGCTCCTCCAATTGGCATGTGGCCTCACTATGACTGAGCAGGAGCCCAAGATAGAAAGGTCAGTATGGGAGTGGGAAGGAGAGTTAAAATGTTTGGCAACCGGGATATCACGTTGGTCAAGGAAGAAATGTTCAGCAAAACAATTGCCGAATCAACGTTTGGTCTCGCTGATATCTAGGAGCTCACAACAAGAACAATAGATAGAGAAGATGTGGTAGGAGGAGGTGCAAGTGAACCTATGTCTCAACCTGAAAGGATTGTCGGGGTCCTGGGATGGTTTGGCTATGAAGGGACCCCTTCCCCAGGAACCTCACCCCAAAAACGAAACTGATACAGAACAGAGGTAAGCGGGCCGGCAGAAAGTGCTGAGATGGCAGTGGGTTCCGCTGGCCGGTGATGGAGGCCGCTCACATGGCTATGAGTGGCCTCCATCACCGGCCAGCGGAACCGACTGCATCTCAGCGCCTTCTGCCGGCCCGCTCACCTCTGGCAGTGCTCTCCGTCTGAGCAGTGAGGGGACCAGCTCAAGAGCAAAGATCACAGAGCGGAGTGGGTCAGCGGGTGATGGATAACATCACAGCGGGCGGTGGAGCTTACTCCTGTGTCAGCGCGAACAAGGGATCAATTGAGGTTACTCGCACTGACATATGGAGTAAGCTCCACCGCCCGCTTGCCTGTTATCCATCGCCCGCTGACCCGCTCTTGAGCTGGATGATCCCCGGTCGAGCCCCTCCTTCTCAACCCCCCCGCCCTCCCCGCAACTTTACCCCTAGACAGACTACCCACACGCTGTGAAAGGAACCCCCCCCCCTGCAGCGCTGTCCTTTTTCAGCCGCTTCCCACTTTACAGCCGCTTCCCATCAGCTGCTAGCAATGAGGGATAGACTTGGCTATACCTCAGTACAGCAACATAATTCTTGATGTTGCTGTACTGAGGGATAACAAAGTCTATCTTTCTTGGCTAACAACATAACCTTCGGTCTCCAAGATGCAGGTACATTGAAGATAGACAAAAGCTGGAGTAGCTCAGCAGGACAGGCAGCGCAGCGACCACGGAGAGAAGACCATTCTTCAGACTGAACTGAACTCTCGTCGGTGTGAGTACTTGTGATTGTCTGAAGAAGGATCACGACCAGAACCGCAACCCTCTCCCCAGAGCCCCTGCCCGTCCCGCTGAGCCACCAGACAGGGAGTTGAAGGTAGACACAGGGGGATCCACCTTCAACTTCAGAGCCAAACAAAAAACATAGTGCTAGAGGAACTCAGCAGGCAAGGCAGCACCCGCGGTGGGAACAGATCACGTGGAGGAGCCGCCACGGGTCAGGACTCTTTCCCCCCCCCCCCCCCAACAGAAAGGAACCGCAGATGCAGCCATCACCGCAAAACGTCTAAGAAGGAACTGTAGATACCGGAAAATCGAAGGTAGACAAAAATGCTGGAGAAACTCAGCGGGTGTGAAGCCCTGTCCCACTGTGCGAGATCACCCAAGAGCTCTCCCAAGTTTAAAAAAAATCAAAACTCGTGGTAAACACGTAGAATGAACGTAGCGGGTACGTCGGAGCTCGGGACGTTTCAATAGACAATAAACAATAGGCTCAGGAGCAGGTCATTTGGCCCTTCGAGCCAGCACCGCCATTCCATGTGATTATGGCTGATCATCCACAATCAGTACCCCGTTCCTGCCTTCTCCCCATATCCCCTGACAGCTATTTTAAAGAGCCCTACATAGCTCTCTCTTGAAAGCATCCAGAGAACCTGCCTCCACCGCCCTCTGAGGCAGAGAATTCCACAGACTCACCATTCTCTGTGAGAAAAAGTGTTTCCTCGTCTCCGTTCTAAATGGCTTAGCCCTTATTCTTAAACTGTGGCCCCTGGTTCTGGACTCCCCCAACATAGGGAACATGTTTCCTGCCTCTAGCATGTCCAAGCCCTTAACAAATCTTATATGTTTCAATGAGATTTCCTCTCATCCTTCTAAACTCCAGAGTGTACAAGCCCAGCTGCTCCATTCTCTCAGCATATGACAGTCCCGCCATCCCGGGAATTAACCTTGTAAATCTACGCTGCACTCCCTCAATAGCAAGAATGTCCTTCCTCAAATTAGGGGACCAAAACTGCACACAATACTCCAGGTGCGGTCTCACTAAAACTCTGCACAACTGCAGAAGGACCTCTTTGCTCCTATATTCGATTCCTCTTGTTATAAACATGCCATTTCTTAGCGCTAACGTTAGGGACTCGGGAAACGTGGTAACTCGTGATGATTTTTCATCATGTTGAAAAATGTCCACATGTAAAATATACTCAGGATGTAAAAAATTGACACTTCTTAACACGTAGTCATACTGTAGTAGCTCGTGAGTTTACCGTAGCAGGACCTGGTGTCCTGTATCACTATTGTATGTTCATGATGAAAATAAGAATACTTTGTATATTCATTACCTTTGAATTGTAGTTTTATGTAATCCTCCCATAATTTCTGAGTTCTATTTCACAATATCTATCAGACATACAGAATGTTGCAAGGTAATATCTTGCCCAAACTCAGTTGAATCTTTCCAACTCAATAAATATCACAAAATATGCCATTGTTTCAGCCACATTATGACAAAATATAGAATGTAGGTTATTTGTTATCAGTCACCCCATCCCAGAAACAACAATACTTAAAGAAGAACATTTGTTTTACTAATTTACGAGCATGTACCATAGGTTGATCCATATCCAACAAAATGTTGTGATAATTGCATAAAAGGTATTATTGTCTAAGAAATTTGGTGTGGAATGATAATCCATCTCAGTACTCATTTAGGCAAGTCCCAAGCTATAGATACTTTTCCCCCACCCCCAATCCCCCTCGCCCAATCTTCATTGAACCTACCATTTGACTAATCTTTTACTCAGCTGCTGTAACGTTTCCTTCCTATCAAAATCTCTGTGTAGCATCTCTGTCCCTATCTTCCAATTCCCACTTTTAAATAAAATACAACTTTCGACAAAAATTTAGCAGGATCGCTATATAAATGCAAATATATGGTATTTTATCCTAGCATCCCCCCCCCCCCACCCCCCACCGTTAGCACCACACAAGAAGCGTAACTTGAAGCGTTTACATTTGGAGAAGTTCGATACGGACCAGGGATGAAAATTAATAGCTATGAATCGATTAACAGCAAGCTACGAGGTTAGATTGAAACACCTGTCAGAGGGCTAAGAAACAATCCCGAGTTGACGGCGTATTGTTTAAAGTGAGCATTTTGCAGCGACCTCACCTTATATTCTGGTAAAATATTCTTTCCACGGAAATCTCCTATTTCACTTTGAAATTATATTCATTTATAACCGTTTGTAACATCAGTAACCACCTTAATGTTCGTGCATTTAGTACCGGTATGCTTGAAACTATTTATTGTAATGTACTGTATCTTTAAAAAAAACGACATCAACCAGATGTGAAAATTACACCGAATCGAACGATGATTGAAAATGCGTGGGAATCGACTAATCGCGATCCTCCTGCGAAATGTTTAAGTCGAAAACTGTATTTTATTTCAAAGTGGGAATTTGAAGATAGGGACAGAGATGCTACACAGAGATTTTAAGCTCTTGGGTGAACTCGCAGAGTGTGGCAGGGCTTGAGGCAGCACCTATGGAGCGAAGGAAATAGCCGGGTTTGAAGAAGGGTTTTGACCCGAAACGTTGCATATTTCCTTTGCTCCATAGATGTTGCCTCACCCGCTAAGTCTCTGCAGCATTTTTGTGTACCGCAAAACGTCAATGATTCCGGGAATGCCGAGAGAGCTAGAGAGAGAGGTGGGGAACGGGAGAGATTCAGATTCAGATTCAACTTTAATTGTCATTGGCAGTGTACAGTACAGAGACAACAAAATGCAGTTAGCATCTACCTGGATGAGCGACATAGAATATGATTTCAATAAATAAATCTATTTACATGCATACAGTCATAGTGTTTTTCCTGTGGGAGGAGTGTCCGGGGGGGGGGGGGGGGGGGGTGTTTGGCAGTCACCGAGGTACATTGTTGAGTAGTGTGACAGCCGCAGGGAAGAAGCTGTTCCTGGACCTGCTGGTTCGGCAACGGAGAGACCTGTAGCGCCTCCCGATTGGTAGGAGGGTAAACAGTCCATGGTTGGGGTGAGAGCAGTCCTTGGCGATGCTGAGCGCCCTTCGCAGACAACGCTTGCTTTGGACAGACTCAATGGAGGGGAGCGAGGAACCGGTGCTGCATTGGGCAATTTTCACCACCCTCTGCAGTGCTTTCCTGTCAGAGACAGAGCAGTTGCCATACCATATTGTGATACAGTTGGTAAGGATGCTCTCGATGGTGCAGCGGTAGAAGTTCACCAGAATCTGAGGAGACAGAGGGACCTTCTTCAGTCTCCTCAGGAAGAAGAGACGCTGGTGAGCCTTCTTGACCAGAGTTGAGGTATTGTGGGTCCAAGAGAGGTCATCGGAGATGTTGACCCCCAGGAACCTGAAGCTGGAAACACGTTCCACCTCTGTCCCGTTGATGTGGATGGGGGTGTGCATGCCGCCCCTAGACTTCCTGAAGTCTACAATGAGCTCCTTGGTCTTCTTGGAGTTAAGGGCCAGGTTGTTGTCAGCGCACCATGCCGCTAGGAGCTGGACCTCCTCCCTATAGGCCGACTCATCGTTGTTGCTGATGAGGCCAATCACCTTTGTATCATCTGCATACTTGATGATGGTGTTAGTACCATGTACAGGTGTGCAGTCGTAGGTGAAGAGGGAGTAGAGGAGGGGGCTCAGCACACAGCCCTGTGGAACGCCGGTGTTCAGGGTGAGGGTTGAAGAGGTGTGCTTGTCTAACCTAACAGACTGGGGTCTGTTGGTTAGAAAGTCCAGTATCCAGTTGCAGAGGGAGGGGTTGATGCCCAGGTTACCGAGTTTGGTGATCAGTTTAGATGGTATAATGGTGTTGAATGCTGAGCTGTAATCGATGAACAGCATTCTTACATAAGTGTCTCTGTTGTCGAGGTGGGAGAGGGCGGAGTGAAGTGCCGTTGAGATGGCATCCTCCGTACTCCTGTTCTTGCGGTAGTCAAACTGATTTCATTGCAAGCTTGGCATTAGCATCAGGAGGGATATAGGCTGCAGTCACAACAGTGGAGGTAATCTCTCTGGGCAGATAGAACGGTCTGCATCTAACCAAGAGGAACTCAAGGTTAGCTGAGCAGTGACTCTCGATGATGGTAGAGTCCGTGCACCATGCTTTATTTACATAAATGCAGACCCCCACCTCTGGTCTTACCGGAGTCTGTTGTCCTGTCCGCTCGGAGTAAATGACGCCCCGTTAGCCGGATGGCGCTATCAGGAACGTCGATGTTGAGCCAAGTTTCCGTGAAGATCAGGATGTTGCAGTCTTTGATCCAGTTGTGGGAGGTGATCCTTAGCCGGAGTTCGTCCATTTTGTTTGCCAGTGAGCGCACGTTGGCGAGGAAAAGGCTAGGAATCGCTAGCCTGTGTGGGGCTAGCTCTAACCTGGCCTTTAACCCACCTCTGCGTCCCTGGCAGGCCAAGAGAGAGAACGCTTGGGAGAGAGAGGGAGGGAGAGAGCGAAAGACGGAGAGACACAACGTGGGTCGGTAGGTACATTGAATGACTAACCTGCACACCAAGAATCTCACCAATAAGAGTGTTCTCACTCATGATGGTCAGTTTTAAGAAATCCTCAATGTGTCATTAATGCATCAATCTACATTCCTCAGTAAAATGTAATTATGATTTGAAGAAGTGTTAATGACGCCGCGTGAATTGTATTCAAAGGAACGCAGCGTCATTAATACTTCTTCTAAAACACAATTACACATTTACTGAGGAATGTGATTCGATGCATTGATGACGCTTTGGATAACTACTTGTTAACTACTGGCTGTTAACACACATGGCTGTTAACACAAGTGCTACAGTAGTTAAACACATCGTTTGTGTCTGATGGCCGCACAGCGCTTGTATTCCATGTACGTTTTGTAAAAAAATCCGCATGGCGAATGTTTTTTTAAATCTTTATTTAACAAAGCGAATTTGTATTTCCATATGAAATAGGGAAAATTAACGCGGGGCCCCCCTTGGGCGCGGCACCAATTTGGAAAAATCAGTCCAATCGGCCTAGGGCCCGGCCCTGATCAGGAAGGCTGGTTCCGTCCTGGGAGTGGAGTTGGATTCATTGGAGGTGGTCTTGGAGGGGAGCATCTTGGACAATACAGCCCACCCACCCCCTCCATGACACACTGGTCAACCCGAGGAGCACCTTCAGCAACAGACTGGTTTCGCCAAGATGCAGCACAGAATGCCACAGGAGATATTTTTTCCCCTGTGGCTATTAAACTGTACAACTCCCCCCCCCCCCCACCCCTTTCCATCATGGTGTAGACTGGCTCTTCCTCTTCACCTTCCCCCCACCCCTCAATCTTTGCACATCCCCAGTCCTGGACCTTGCACTCGTCACTTTAATTTCATATATCTCATTGTGCTTTATGACTGTTGGCAGACCAATTTCCCTCCTGGGATAAAGTTCTATCGTATCATATAATATTGTACTATATAATAGTGAGATTAGCAACATGATGCAAAAACAACAATCTCTCCCTCGATATCAGTAAAACAAAGGAATTGGTCTGGTTCCAATGGGGCTGAAGTAAACATGGTCGAGAGCTTCAAATTCTGAGGTGTAAATATCAACTGCAATTTGGCCTGGTGACCTCCTGGTCGCATTACGTGACCTCCTGGTCGCATTGAGGCGCATGGGCATCGTATGGCCGCGAGGGACCGGTCCCACTTAGAAGCGCGGAGGAGTGTGTAGTTGTGCGCGACATCGCCTGGTGCTCCGAAATTTTTGTAGTGAACAAAATATTTGCGCGCCAACGGCCTGTCGGGGAACTGACGGCCAAAGTGGGACAGGCCCAAGACCCTGGCGCGACGCAACGTCTTACCTTCAACAGCAGCAGAAGCAGGCAAACGATCGCCGAACTCGGCCTGGAGCTCACGGCCGTCGCCGTCCGCTCCGCCCCCACTTCTACTCCCAGAGCGGGCCAAGAAAATTGAAGATGGACACAAAATGCAGGAGTAACTCAGAGGGACCGGCAGCATCTCTGGAGAGAAGCAATGGGTAGCGTTTCGGGTCAAGACCCTTCTTTTCAGACTGAAGAAGAGTCTCGACCCGAAACGTCACCCATTGCTTCTCTCCAGAGATGCTGCCGGTCCCGCTGAGTTACTCCAGCTTTGTGTCCATCTTCAAATGACGTCACGCGCTCCAGACGGCTGTGCGTACGCATGTAATCGCGCCCAACCTTCGCGGGACCATCTCGGCTCAACACGACCACGAGGTCGCGTAATTTGCGTGCCAAGGACACGTAAGTGGGACAGGCACTTTACTTTCTCCAGAAGCACCACACTTACCATAACCTCCAGATAGATCACAGCATGATTTGACAACTGCTCTGCCCAAGATCATAAAAAAATTGTAAAGTGTTGTGTCCACAACCCAGTCCAACACCTCCACCACTCCCTCCCTCCCATTGACTATATCTGCACTTCATGCTGCCGCACTAAAGACCAGTCACATCTCAGTCTCGCTTCTTCTGTTGGACAGAAGATACAAAAGCTTAAAGCACATACCACCAGATTCTAGAACAGCTTTTCCCCCTGCTGCCCTTGCACTTTTTTTTCCAAAGCTGCACTTTCTCTGTAACTTTATCACTAAGCTGTTTATTTATTTTGCACTACGTGATATACACCTGCATAATGAGCCGATATCAATTTACTGTCCAATTTCAATTTACATGTCATCTCCAAAAGTGCAATAGTTCAGTTATCCAGATGAAACTCCAGGTTTACAAGAAACTTTTAACAAAAACAAGGTAAAACCTTCACCTGCGTTATTGATTCTTGTTTGATTTTTTGTCAACTTCCCGGCTCCTTTATCCTCAAAATCGAGTCGTACATCAAGCTCCTCCTTAGCGTACATTATGTTATTTGTATACGTCCATTAACAACTAACTACTTTGCTCGCCATCCATTCCTCAGTTGCAAGCTGCCCAGTGTCCTCAACAATTGCCACCATGGTGCAAATCCGAGCCCGTGTGCACGCGGTCCTGGAACCACATCGATCGACCGCCCTCTGACGCTCACCCCTGCTTTTGTGACGTGAGAGGGTAAAGTCTCGCGAAGCCGCGAGGGGTTTGCTCTCAGACGGCGGTTTCGGCGGGTGCGCGCTTGTCCCTCAAAGGCGGCGGCGGCGGCGGCGGCGGCAGATGAGGAAGAAGCAGTAGAGGAAGAGTGGCGGCCATCGTGGTGGTGGTGGAGGCGGCGGCGGCGGCCATCCTGGTGGTGGAGGCGGCGGCGGTCATCGTGGTGGCGGAGGTGGCGGCGGATGGTGGATGTGGAGGCGGCAGAGTAGTGGGTGGATGTGGTAGAATAGGGATGGGGCAGTGGATGTGGGGCGATGGTGTGGAGCGGGTGCAGCGGGGGGGGGTGGTGGCGGCGTCGTCTGAACCCCAGAGTGTGATCAAAGGTGAGTGAATTGACAACGAGGCATACACTATGGGGAAGTTGACAACGAGGCACGCCTTGTCCCCTTTGCCTCAATTAACAATTAACCAATTTTTTTTCTTGAACATTGTTTGCATTGATCTGTCGTTTTTCACACCTTACTAAGTTACTCCTCCATATCTCCAGTCTTCCTCTCTGCTGACAGTCTGAAGAAGGGTCTCGACCAAAAAATGTCGCCCATTCCTTCTCTCCAGAGATGCTGCTTGTCCCGCTGAGTTAAACCCCAATCTCACGGTGCGAGCTGACCCACGAGGTACCCCGAGTTTAAAACAAATTTAACTCATGGTAATCACGTACAATTAACGTAGTCGGAACTCGTGGACGCAACTTAGCGACTCGTGGCGCTAACGGCAGGTACTCGTGAAACTTGTTAACTCTTGAAAAAATTCAAATATGTTTATAGTTTTCCACGAGTAAAATGCACTGTTGAAGTTAAAAATTGAAACATTTAAACATATTGTAAGAACGTAGTGGCCCTTAGTGACTCGTGAGTCTACCGTGGGAACTCTAACTCAGCGGGCAGGCAGCATCTCTGGAGAGAAGGAATAGGTGACGGGATGACATTTCCAAATTTCTGCCTCGTCTTTGTGTAACTCCAGCACTGTGTGTACACTTTTTGTCAACCAGCATCTGCCCTTTCTTGTGTATTATATTATTTGTATCTGTGGCAGTTGATTGTCGCTCCCATCAGTTTCCAAGGGGGTCGGGACGGGACTGGAGTTGGGAGGGAAAGGTGGGGGGAGGGAGGGGGGGTGGAGGAAAGAGGGTGGAGAGAGGAGGGGGAGACAGATGGGGGTGTCCTCATTCACTGGCGGCGGGTGCCTGTCATTGAAACAGGCAGGTGAGATTTCACATCCACCTTGTGTGTGTGTGTCTCTCTCTCCCTCCCTCCCTCCCTCTCACACAGGCTGAGAGACTCTGCCTCTGTGAGTGTACGTCTCTTTCTCCCCCTCTCCCACGCACAGTAAGACCGAGGTACTGTGCTCAGTCCATCTGTCTCCCACATACACAGTAAAACCCGGAAGTGGCGGCGCTGCCTTGCAGCTGCGGCTCGCCTGCAGTCCGTTTGTCTTTTTTTTTGTTTTTCTTTTGTCCGGTTGTTAGTTTATTTCGGTTTATTTAGTTGTGTATGTGTGGGGGGGGTGGGTGTAACATGTTTTTTGACTCTTCCTTCGGGGGGGGGGGGGATGCGACCTTTCTTGCCGTATCCCCCGTGTCCGTCTGCGCTGAGGCCTATCGCGGAGCTGGCGGCCTCCAGCTGCGACCGACCTCGAGGCTCCGGAGGCAGAGCCAGCCAGGACTTACCAACACAAGGCTGGCCGACTTCGGGGCTGTGGTTGTGGTGCGACCCGACTTCCGACCCAACTTTGGAGGCTCGGCCGCGGGCTAGTAGACGACATCGTCGGGAGCTCGCAGGTCACAGGTTGGTGCCCTGTTTTTCCGGAGCTCCCGCAACTACAGCTGCGTCCGCTGGATTGGAGGGCGGCAGCTTCGACCGCCCCGGGCCGCGGAGTTTGAACCGGCCCGTTTGCGGAGGTCGGATTCAAGCGCGGGACTTGCTCACCATCACCCGGCGGGGTCACAACATCGGAGGCCTGGATTGCCTCAGCCAAGAGGGAGAGCAAGGAGGGAAGAGACAATGACTTTGGGACTTTAAACTGTGTTGAGTGTTTGTTTTGTTATTTATTTTATGTTATGACTGCAGGCTAAACCATTTCGTTGCACTGAAAAGTGCAATGACAATAAAATTGAATCCAATCCAATCCAAAAACTCTGCTTTGTGTGTGTATATACGTCTCCCCCCATTTCTCTCTTTCTCCCCCCCACCTCCCTCTTTCTCCCCCCCACCTCTCTCTTTCTCCCACCACACACAATAAGACCGATGTATTCTGCTTAGTCTCTCTTACTTCCCACACACACAGATAGACCAATGTCCTGTGCGCTCTTTCTCTCCCCCACAGTCACGCCGAAGTACACCACACTGCCTCTGTGCCTCTCTGTCTCTCCCCCTCTCTCCTTCCTACACAGTCAGAGGTCCACACTGTCTCTGTGTCTCTCTCTCCCCTACACACACACACACACAGACTGAGGTACACACTGCCCGGTGTGTGTGTGTGTCTGCCTCTGTCTCTCTCTCCCACACACACAGTTAAAGGTACTCCACGCTGCATGTGTGTGTCTCTCTCTCTGTCCCACACCCACACACAAACAGTCAGTCAGTCAGAGGAACTCCACACTGTGTGTGTGTGCGCGCCTCTGTCTCTCCCTATCACAGTCAGAGTGAGGTACTCCCCCTGCAATCTCTCCGCGGCCACTCCACGGGCAGGGTGCATCTGCCACCCTCAGGCTGCCCAGGCAGTCATACACGACTCCGGTGGCGGGCTCCATGCACAGCTCCTCCCGGCCGGCTGGGAGCGGTGATGGAGGGCAGGAGGAAGTTGGCCACCAACGGAGCAGTCTCGGCTCTCCACATCCAACCAGTTGTATGAGCAAGGCGGCGGCGTGGTGGCCATGCAGTCCGAGCCTCGCTGGATCCTCGTAATCCTCTGTCTCTGTCAAATGGGTAAGTTTAACCTGACCCCCCCCCCCCAACCTCCACCTCAACTCACGCCTGGGCACCAAAGCAGCTCAGGAGGCGAATCCTGAGCTCCGTCTCACAACAATCTGATGTGCACATCTGTCCACATTCAAAGATTTCATCTCCCGTCTCGCCGCAGTGTGTAGACCTGGCAGTAAATTCAATTAAAATATATCAAACCTCCGCCCGCTGGTCTTCTAACAACGTGATGTGTGTTTCAAACAAATCATAAGTATAACTGCTCTGGCACTGGACGGTGCGCATTTTCCCTTTGTAGGTCACATTAATAGATGCGGCCACGCTGAATTCTATCTTTAAATCAAAGCCGCAGGATGGTTCACCCCAAGGCTGTGTCCTAAGCCCCCTGCTGTTTAGTCTGCTGACTCGTGACTGTACTGCTAGACTCAGTAACAACTATATCAACAAGTTCGCTGATGACACAACAGTGGTGGGTCTCATCAGCGACAATAATGAGTCGGCGTACAGGATGGAGGTGGAGCTGCTCACAGGATGGGGCAGATCCCACAACCTCACTCTTAATGTGGAAAAAACTATAGGAGATGGTGATCGACTTCAGGAGGGCGGGAAAACAACATCACACTCCGCTGTATATTGATGGACCTGCTGTGGAGAGGGTCAGCAGTGTGAAGTTCCTAGGACTCCACCTGGCGGATGACCTGACCTTTGCGACCAACACCACAGCAGTGGTCAAAAGAGCCCAGCAGCGACTCCACCCTCTCCGGTGACTAAGGAAAGCAGGTCCCTACTGCCCAATATAGAACCTTCTACAGGGGCACAATCGAAAGCATAATAACCTGATATTAAATAAATACTGAATACTGAGATGTCTTCTTTAACACTGTTGCTTATTAAAACAGACCACTTCCTGGTTCGGGAGCTGCAAGGCTTACGAACAATATCAACTCAACAGGATAGTGAAGACAGCCAGCAGGATCATTGGTGCTCCACTCCCTTTCCTGTTGGAGATATACAAGAAGCGGAGCATCAGTAGAGCCATTTCCATCATCCAGGACCCCTACCACCCATCACACCACATCTTCTCCATTCTGCCATCTGGGAAGAGGTACAGGAGCATCAGCTGCAAAACCAGCAGGATGCTCCACAGCTTCTTCCCACAGGCAATTAGACGGATTAATGGACTTTGTCCCCTCCCCTAATATCGCTCACCAACACATTCAACCTCGTCCATACTTTGACAGTTAGGCACCTGTCAAAGAAAAGCCACTGTCGGTCGGAATGTCTGTTTTTATTCTATTGTAAATTTTAGGCCTACTTTCTGTTTTTAGACATGGTAATATTAATTTGTTTTTAAAGCTCTATGTATTTATCCTTTTTAACTACACTGAATGGAAACTGATCGAGCAACGTTTTTTAGTTTCCTCTGTGTATGCGAGTACTCAGTGAAAATGATATTAAATAAATACTGAATACTGAGATGTCTTCTTTAACACTTGCTTATTAAAACAGACCATTCAGGGTTGGCTCAAGAGTAACTCGGGAGACGAACTTGGAACATCGCTGAAATGACAAGTAAACGGCAAACTTGTCATACCTGTGGGAACTCGGTTAAACTCTTGATCATACACTTGGAATCGACTTCCGGTGTGGCCATGTTGTGGTGAGGGCACAGCATTGAGCTCAGCTCCCCGTGAATCGCATAAAAAGCCTTTTTAAAGTAGGGAACGATTTAAAAAAATACTCACCGAAGGTTGCTTGGTGTCGTGGGAGTGACGTCATCATAAATCAACAAAAAAAATCGGAGTTTAACGGGACCTTTAGATGAGAAAAGGAAAACTCACACGAGGACCCAGGAAAGCCACTATCAGACTTCAGGTTCAAGAAGATTTGGAAGCTCTTCAATCAACAAAGTCTGTTTCATATCAAACAACGGAAAGCTCAGAAGAAGAGTCCATTCCTCAACAAGCAGTATTTGAAATGGCTACAAGAGGAGAGACCAAAGAAAAGGAGAAGGAGCTGAAACAGCTGGAACAAACGGTAAGAGCTAATCTTACTAAAGATCTTACTAAAGACTTCATCCGAAATGTTTGCCAGTATTAATACTACACTGGAGAACAATCTCTGTAAACTGGAAGTTAATTTATCCAAGAAAATTGATGCTGATCGAGAAGAATCAAGGGAAATGTATACTTCTCTGAAGCAGAAACCCAGTGACTGATCAGAGAACAGCACTGGAATTTGAAAGACTAGAAAGTGATCATAAAAAGAAATTTGATATGTTGATTGAAGAGATGAAACAGTCTGACACCGTGACAGAAGAGATTACAACTGAAATGAAGGAGATGGCTCGTGAAATATCGATTCTGAAAAAGGAACAAAGTGATAATCGGGAGCAATTGATTAAATTGACGGACAAATGTCAAGATTTGGAGGCGAGGTCAAGAAGACTGAACTTAAGGATTGTAGGAGTAAAGGAAGGACGAGAGCAAGGAATTGGTATGCCGGAGCTTGTCTCCAAAATAATCAAAGAGGTCTTTAAGCTGAAGGAAAATGTGAGGATTGATGTGGCTCACAGAGTCGGTCCTCCCCGAAGAGAAACAAATGCTCCCCCAAGACAAATTATTGCGAAGTTCTTAGATATTTCAACCCCGGAAAAACTCCTGAAGATGATACCACACGGTGAGAGGCTTATATTCGAGGGAGAGTCCGTGAGATTCTATAGGGACTACCCTCGCGAAGTAATGGAGAAAAGGAATCAATTCAAAAAAGCAAGCAACACTTTGCAAGGACAACGAGGGATAAGATACGGCGTGGTCTATCCGGCCAAGGTGTTTATTTCTTACAAAACAACTCAACGTTCATTCAGGGATCCGGAGAAGGCACTTAAGTACGCACAAGAGATTGTACAGAAAATTGAGAAGGATGATGATTAAAACTTTCAATAAAAATCTGTACTACAATTAAGATGGCGGACCTGCTTCAGACACTAACCAGACAGCCTTATCTCAATGGAATGTGTTTTCAATGACAGAGTTCAGATTTCACCTTGAACGAAAAGTTAGAAGATAAACAACTGAAGAAAAAATGACAGGCTGAAGAAAAACAGCAGAATGGATATTATGGACTGAATTTAAAGCTTTAACTATTATAATGAAGATTAAATAGTAAAGAACCAACTAATTATATGAAGCTTATCAAATTACTAACAGTTAAATAATTCCAATAGATGAAATGTAAGGAAATATATCCTGGATGTATTCTAATACTCAATAACTAATGAAAATAGGTATAAGAAGATTATAATACTATAAACCTGTAGTAAAGGGGGGGGGGGGGGGGGGGGGGTGTTAAGGATTTGGAATAGTTCCAAAGGTTCCGACAGGAAGATGGTTACTATTAAGATAAGGAAAATTAACCCTTGGGACAGGCTGGTAATTAGGTGCATCTCTGAGTATAAGGACAAGGCCTGTCCTTATGTCTTATGATTTCATGATTGTAAGTAAGGAATAAGAATTATAGAAGGTTTAAAGTTTGGGTATTTAAGAGATTACGTGGAAAAGTAATGATGATAAATTTTTATGATGAAATTTTGGTTGCATTTTCTCTATGTAGGTTAAGATTTTTGGCTATATTAAGGGGAAATGGCATGATATTGTCTAGGACAGCTTAATTTGGGGGCTGAGCTCAATGTACAATTCCAACGGCGGAAGTCAATAATATTCGGGCCGCCTTAGGTGGCAACGAGAATTTATGGTATCCCATTTTTGATACCTTAAAATCACTCTTTTTTAAAAATTATAATTCACTGTTATATGGTTTACTTAATAATAGTATTCAGTTTTTTCTATGTATTTTTCAACGCACTTCTTTTTTCTTCCTATGGAGGTTCAATAGACGGAGGAGATGTAAAATAACGTTAATAGGGGATGGTTACCCCACACCCAAAACCTCAAGGTATTTAACCACACCACATGAATTAAAACTAGCACAACTAATTAAGAATGCAAGACATTAGGGGAAAAAGGAATGGAGGAATCACATTTTGTAGTTGGAACATTAGGGGTGCGAACGATCCAATTAAAAGGGGTAATTATGGCTCAATTAAAATCTTTAAAGGTGGATATTGCGTTTTTACAAGAAACGCATGTGAAATTACAAACATAGATGAGACTAAAAGCAAATTGGATAGGCCAAACTTATTATTCGTCATTTACTTCTAAAGCTAGAGGTACGGCTATTATTATTCGGAAAGGTATACCATTTATATCAAAGAACACTATATCTGATAAGGAAGGCAGGTACACTATAGTGGCAGGAGAAATGTATTCTACACCACTGATAAATATTTATGCACCAAATTTTGATAACCCCCAATTTTTTAAGAAAATTACGGATATAATAGATGCGTATAATTACCAAAATGTAATGTTAGGGGGGGATTTTAATTGTGTTATAGATACATATTTAGATAAATCAATAAAAGTAAGGAAGAATAAGGTTAAATCTAAAACTAGTGAATTTTTAAACATATATATAAAAAACACTAATATAACAGACATATGGAGAATAGTCAACCCTACGGGAAGGGAATACTCATTTTACTCAGCGGTACATAAAACTTATTCGAGAATTGATTATTTTTTAGTGGACACAAAATTAATTCCTTATACGATTAACCCTAAATATCACAATAGTATTATTTCTGATCACTCACCATTGACCTTTACTTTAAAACTAGAGGGAACGCCAGGTATAAAATCGTTTTGGCGTTTTAATACACAGTTAATTAATAATCCACAAGGTTATGAGTATTTAAAACAACAAATGAAATTCTTTTTTTGATACAAATGAGACACCAGGCATTTCACCATCTTTATTATGGGAAACTTTTAAGGCATTTATATGTGGAGTTATAACCTCATATCAAAGTTACCAAAAAAAAAAGAACTCCATAGAACAAGAGACTTTAGAAAAGGAAATTAAAATATTAGAATTAGATAACGCAAAAGACCCAACTATAGATAAACATAATAAGATCACATTATTGAAATTTAAACTTAATCGAATATTATCGGCAAGAGTAATAAGATTATTTCAGATCACAAAACAGGCACAGTTTGAATTTGGTGATAAACCACATAAACTTCTGGCTAGACAATTGAAGAAACAGGAGAAGGAAAAGACGATTACTAAAATCAAATCAGAGAATGGGGAACTATTAACGTTACCCCAGGATATTAATAAAAGGTTTGCCCAATTTTATCAAAACTTGTATACGTCTAAAACTAAAATAGAAGACAATATAATTGTAGATTTTTTAGATAATTGTAATCTGCCAAAATTGGATATTTTGGAACAAGAGGAATTAGGAGCAGAGATCACAAGGGAAGAAATGTGAAACAATAAAAGAGCTGAAAAATGGGAAAACGCCAGGACCAGATGGTTTTAATAATGAATTCTATAAAGGTTTCCAGGAGATAATGGTACCACGGTTATTTAAGTTATATAAATATGCCTTTACCGAAAATAAATTACCAGAAACATTAGCCGAATCCACAATTACGTTAATACCTATAAAAGATAAGGACTTAGAAGAACCGGGCTCATATAGAGCCATATCACTCCTAAATACAGATCAGAACATTTTAGCAAGAACTTTAGCAAGAAGATTGAGTAAATACATTAATAAATTGATAAATCCGGACCAAATGGGGTTTATACCTAAAAGACAATCATCTAACAATTTGAGACGCCTTTTTAATATAATGTATTCATACAATACAGAAAAGGAAGACTTGTCAGTTATATCTCTGGATGCAGAGAAAGCATTTGATCAGGTAGAATGGCAGTATTTATACAAAGTACTCCAAAAATTTAATATGGGAGAGAATTTTATCAGATGGGTTAAATTACTATATGATAAACCAATGGCAAGAATACTAACTAATAATATATTATCCTCAAAATTTCAATTATCGAGGGGCAATAGGCAGGGCTGTGTTTTATCACCCTTGCTATTTGCACTTATGATAGAGCCGCTTGCTGAAAGGATAAGAAAGCATCCGGATATTCAGGGATATAATACTAAGGATACTATTAATAAAATATCACTATATGCAGATGATATACTTTTATATATTACAAACTCCCAAACGAGCATCCCGAATTTATTAAATCTAATAGAGGAATTTGGCTCTTTCTCCGGTTATAGAATAAATTGGAATAAAAGTGAAATTATGTCATTAAAACCCCAGAAAGCGAATCACCTATTAAAATTTCCATTTAAAATCGCAACAGAAAAATTTAAGTATTTGGGTATTCAAGTTACTAGAAGATATAAATCATTATTTAATGCTAATTTTATACCATTATTAAATACATTTGATTCACTGATTACATTTTGGAGAACGCTCCCACTGTCACTAATCGGCAGAATAAACGCTATAAAAATGATAGCGCTACCACAAATAATATATTTATTCCAATCTATACCGATATATATACCAAAACACTTTAAAAAAAATTAGACTCGAATATTTTTAATTTTATTTGGGATTATAAAGCACATAGAATTAAAAGAAATCACTTGTGCAAACCCAAAGAGGTGGGGGGGTTTGCATTGCCTAATTTTCTACACTATTATTGGGCAGTACATATTAAAAATATAATTTATTGGTTGGACAGTTCTGCTCAACAGTTGGAATGGATAAGAATGGAGAAAGTGGATTGCGCCCCCTACGATCTAGGAGCGATCATTTTTTCCCCCAATAAAGCTGAATAATATGTTATATAAGAAGAATCTAATTATACAAAATACAATACGAATCTGGAAACAAATAAAATTAACTTTAAAATTAAGAAATTTATCAGTGTTAACACCAATAGTGAATAACCCAGTATTTAAACCATCTGGTATGGATAAAACATATAAACAATGGGAAAAAGTGGGAATTAAAAAGGTAGGTGATTTGTATGATTTGGGAAATTTATTATCGTTTCAACAACTAAAATCAAAATTTAAATTGAATAACAATCAATATTTTAAATACCTACAGGTATGTGACTTTATGAAGAAATATATACCAAGATTCCAAAGTATAATTTTAGACCCACTGGAAGAAGTAATCAATATCAATGCGGAGTCAACAAAATTAATATCATACTTGTATAACAGTATTTTAAATATAGAATTACCATCAACAGAGGCAATTAGAGAAGACTGGGGAAAAAGAATTAATGATAAAAATCTCAAAAGAAACATGGGAAAAATATTTGATACATATACATAAATGTTCGATCAATGCTAGACATAACTTAATTCAATTTAAAATATTACATAGATTATATTATTCCAAAACTAGGTTGAATAAATGTTATCCAAATATTTCTCCCATTTGTGATAAATGTCTTTCTCAAAATGTCAATATTACGCACTCATTTGTCTCTTGTTCAAAACTTTATAAATTTTGGTGTGATATATTTGATATATTCTCAAAGCTATTTAAGACAAAAATGGAACCTAACACTGAAATGATTATATTTGGAGTAAGTGGAGATGGGAACAAATTAAATACACACCAAAACTCATTTTTCAATTATGGGTTCATAACAGCAAAAAAACTTTTGGAAAAATGCTAATATACCAACATTTAAAATGTGGATCAGTAATATGCTGGACACAGCACATTTGGAAGAAATGAGACTCCTCCTAATAGACAAACAAGACCTATTCTTAAGGAGTTGGTCCCCATTTATTGATTTCTTGGATTCATATGTCAGGCTGTTATTCATTGATTACAGCTCGGCATTTAACACAATCATCCCCTCCAAGCTGGTTACCAAACTCGCAGAACTGGGTCTCTGCGCATCCCTCTGCAACTGGATCCTTGACTTCCTCGTCCACAGACCACAGTCTGTTCGTATTGGTGGAAATGTGTCAGCCTCAATAACAATCAGCACGGGAGCACCTCAAGGCTGCGTGCTCAGCCCCCTGCTGTACTCACTCTATACCCATGACTGCGTAGCGAACCACAGTGCGAACTCCATCATCAAGTTCGCTGACGACACCACTATTGTGGGGCGTATCACTGATGGGGATGAGTCAGAGTACAGAAGAGAGATCGAGCAACTGTCCATATGGTGCCAGCGCAATAACCTGGCCCTCAACACCAGCAAAACCAAGGAACTGATTGTGGACTTTGGAAGGAGTAGGAGGGGGACCCACAGCCCCATTTATATCAACGGGTCGATGGTTGAAAGGGTCAAGAGCTTCAAATTCCTGGGCGTGCACATCTCTGAAGATCTTTCCTGGTCCGAGAACACTAATGCAATCATCAAAAAAGCACATCAGCGCCTCTACTTCCTGAGAAGATTACGGAGAGTCGGATTGTCAAGGAAGACTCTCTCTAACTTCTACAGGTGCACAGTCGAGAGCATGCTGACCGGTTGCATCGTGGCTTGGTTCGGCAATTTGAGCGCCCTGGAAAGGAAAAGACTACAAAAAGTAGTAAACACTGCCCAGTCCATCATCGGCTCTGACCTTCCTTCCATCGAGGGGATTTATCGCAGTCGCTGCCTCAAAAAGGCTGGCAGTATCATCAAAGACCCACACCATCCTGGCCACACACTCATCTCCCTGCTACCTTCAGGTAGAAGGTACAGGAGCCTGAAGACTGCAACAACCAGGTTCAGGAATAGTTACTTCCCCTCAGCCATCAGGCTATTAAACCTGGCTCGGACAAAACTCTGATTATTACCAACCACTTTCTGTTATTTGCACTATCAGTTTATTTATTCATGTGTGTATATATTTATATCATGGTATATGGACACATTTTATCTGTTTTGTAGTAAATGCCTACTATTTTCTGTGTGCTTAAGCAAAGCAAGAATTTCATTGTCCTATACAGGGACACATGACAATAAACTCACTTGAACTTGAACTTGACATAGTATCATGAAAACCAACCGTTTCAGGTATGGGTGAATGATGATTTAGAATATTTTAAAAAACATCTCACTGTGGCAATGGAATAATCTCCCTCTGGCTTTCCTTCTTCACTTATTCCTTCTCTTTCACTTTTTCTTTATTGGTTTTTCACCCACGCTCACTAATCTATTCACTTTTCACAACCTCTTTTTCTTCTCTCCTTTCTCACTTCTCTCTTTAAAAAAAAAAGGGAAGTTGTACAGAGAATGTAATATGTTAACATCGTTTTTCTACCAATGCATTGTACTCGCTTCTAATAAATAAAATATTTTTTTTTTTTAAATACACTTGGAATCTCGTACACAACCACGAGTCTTTCACTCGGGGTACCTCGTGGGTCAGCTCGCACCATGAGACAGGGCTATCACTCCAATGTTTTACGTCTATCTTTGGTGTAAAACAGCATCTGCAATTTCATCCTACATGTTTTGTCTGCTCCACTGCGAAATCTCCTCAGGGTATGCCTACCTTGAAGAGTTTCTCAACTCTGACGAGAGTTTTGCAACAACTCTCACGCTGCTCTACGACTACTTTTTAACCCAGATCCGCTATCACAGCCACGTGTGTTCATGCCTCGTTATTGCTTTCCCATTATCTGACAACAAACCATTCTACATTGTCTTGATCATCATGTAGTCTCCCTCTCCCCTGACTCTCAATCTGAAGAAGGGTCTAAGATCAGAAACGTCACCCATCCATTCTCTTTTGATGTGCTGCCCATCCCGCTTAGTTACTCCAGCGTTTTGTATCTATATCAGTGGGAGAATATTGTTCTGAAAGTCTACATATGGCAGAGGTCAATAACCGTTTGTTTTTTATAGAACAAATAGACTTTCTTTAAATGAACAATATCATGACAGTTGAAGGACAAGACAATGCATTGAGTGACAAAAATGATGCAGTTTGGGCCAACAACATAAAGGATGCTGAAAAGTTCTATTCTAGAATGCAAGAAGAGAGGCATCTGATTAGAGAAATGCCAAATCTGAAAGATTACTTTAGTCCATGGCATTAGAAATAACTGCAAGCTACTTTTGGGATAAGAAGGTGGAATTACAATGACATATTGTGTTTGTGCAGCAATGTTGTGCCACATTAGATTGCTTTTTATCATAGATTTGTGTATGGACTGGTGAATGAACAAATTCAATCAAAACACACAAAACCAGCATTTAAATTTGCTGGTTCGAAGTAATTTCTGAGAATTTCATCTGCTGCAAGCAACTGATATGGCCACATTCTTCAGTTAAAGAACTGTAGTGAAGACCAATACAATGGAACTAAGCTCTGCTTACTCACCTGTATCTCATATTTCGCTTGGGTAGTTTACACCCCAGCGGTATGAACATTGACTTCTCCAATTTCAGAAGTCCTTGCTTTCGCCCTCCTCCCCCTTCCCAGCTCTCCCACAAGCCTACTGTCTCTGCCTCTTCTTTTTCCCGCCCCCCCCCCCCCGACATCAGTCTGAAGAAGGGTCTCGACCCGAAACGTCGCCTATTCCTTCTCTCCATAGATGCTGCCTCACCCGCTGAGTTTCTCCAGCATTTTTGTCTACCTTTTTATCATTTCTTCTATATGTGTACAGCAGGTCTACAACACTTTGACTTAATCAATATGGTATCTGGAACGATATGTGACACAAATGTATGTGTGCAGTTGACACTGATTTAATAATCAAACAGCACTTGTATCATCTAAATAGCAGGTGGGTACAAACCTGTACTTTCCAATATTTGAAGTTACATTAGAGTACCACATGATGGCGTGACAGGCTAAATATTGATAGAAGGCATTTACCTTATGTATGCATCTTGGGTTGAATTGCCAGGTCGTGTGTTGAATGGTCACATTACTCAGAATTTGAAAATGTAATGTAAAATTACAGAGTACGAGGAAAAGCCACTCAACCAATTGCATTTGAAAAGAGTGATCAAATTCATCTCTTTCTACTATTCTTTTCCTGTTGACAATGCTTCCACTAAGCACGTCTTTCCAATAAAATAACCCCTCCTTTTACCTCCAATTCTTTTTGCCAGTTACCTTAAATTTGTGTCTTCTGGTTACTGATGCCTTCCCACCACCACCAGCACTAAATCAGTTGCATATTCCATGTTGAATCGTCTCCTTAATCTTCTGTTTTAAGAATATTTGCAATCTCTATGTTACCCACATTATTGAAAATGTACTGTGCAAATTGGCAACCACAATAAAGACTGATAATATCTCATTGGTTTTGTGCATTGTGAAAGGGATTTGAAAGGTCCTATAGAAGCATACACTGAACGACTTGCATTTTATGCGTCCTCTCTCTCAATGCTGCAAGGCAGGTAACCCAACAGAAAATGTACTTTGTGACAGGCAGCAGAACTAAATATTGATTCTACTGTAGAGCTATTACAATATTCACTATTATTAGTGTTTAAATGGGCTGATATTCATAGTCTAGCAGTACACCCAAAACCAGTTGTTTTACAGTGACTGGCAGTTCTGTGTCATTTTTTGTCTCACAGTGCAGTCCAGTATCATTGTAAAGTTGATAATTGATTATTCTCCAAAGCTATTTGAAAGAATATGGAATTTACTTTAAGTGACTTTCACCTCTTGGCAGTCTTTTTGGAAATGTTTCATGTTTTCAGCCATTTATTTTACATCTATGATCTTTGGTGATTGGACCGGTTAGAAGATCTCCCAACTTGTTCTATAAAAATGTCTTGTAATTTTAAGTATCTTCATTAGAGTCTCCCATTGTTTAATCTGAGAGTTACAACTACAACTGCTTTAGACTTCATGAAATTGAAGACACTCGTCCCTGATATCACCTGAGTAAACCCTATGGGTCCTGTCCAAGGAATTGCTCCCTTTCTTTATGTGCACATCTGGGATCTGTTACATTGACTGTTTTGAATCTCTCATGCCACAGGCTTAATTGGCACAGATGCAATCATGATGGGCCAAATGGAGCTTGGGGCCTCCCACCTAATCAGCCTCACATTGGGTACATAAACAGCCTCAGTGTTGGGATATAGTGTAATTTGGTGCCCGGAGCCTGAAAAGTAATATGAGAATGCATACAAAGCATTTGCATGGTTGTTAGAAGGCATCACTTGGTAAGTACTGATCCGCATTTAACTCTAGCATCTATAAAGCCAGCTAATAAGAGTTGAGTGTTTATTTGTCATGTATACCGGGAACAGAACAATGAGATTCTTGCTGCAGTTAAAGCATCAACACAACCCTGCTTCCTGTAAGGACTCTATCCCCTACTCCCAATTTCTCCGTCTACGCGGCATCTGCACCCAGGCTGAGGTGTTCCAAACCAGGGCATCGGAGATAGAAATATAGAAAATAGGTGCAGTAGGAGGCCATTCGACCCTTCGAGCCAGCACCGCCATTCATTGTGATCATGGCTGATCGTCCCGTATCAATAACGCGTGCCTGCCTTCTCCCCATATCCATTGACCCCACTAGCCCCGAGAGCTCTATCTAACTCTCTCTTAAATCCATCCAGTGATTTGGCCTCCACTTCCCTCTGTGGCAGGGAATTCCTTAAATTCACAACTCTGGGTGAAAAGTTTTTTCTCACCTCAGTCTTAAATAACCTCCCCTTTATTCTAAGACTGTGGCCCTTGGTTCTGGACTCGCCCAACATTGGGAACATCTTTCCTGCATCTAGCTTGTCCAGTCCTTTTATAATTTTATATGTTTCTATAAGAAGCCCCCTCATCCTTCTAAACTCCAGTGAATACAAGCCTAGTCTTTTCAATCTTTCCTCATATGACAGTCCCGCCATCCCAGGGATCAATCTCGTGAACCTACGCTGCACTGCCTCTATCACAAGGATGTCCTTCCTCAAATTAGGAGACCAAAACTGTACACAATACTCTAGATGTGGTCTCACCAGAGCCCTATACAACTGCAGAAGAACCTCTTTATCCTATACTGAAATCCTCTTGTTATGAAGGCCAACATTCCATTAGCTTTCTTCACTGCCTGCTGTACCTGTACAAGGACGCCCAGGTCTCGCTGCACCTCCCCCTTACCTAACCTAACCCCATTGAGATAATAATCTGCCCCCGTGTTTTTGCAGCCAAAGTGGATAACCTCACATTTATCTATATTATACTGCATCTGCCCACTCACTCAACCTGTCCAGGTCACCCTGCAACCTCCTAACATCCTCTTCACAGTTCACAATACCACCCAGCTTTGTGTCATCCGCAAACTTGCTAGTGTTGCTCCTAATTCCATCTTCCAAATCATTAATATATATGGTAAACAGTTGAGGCCTCAACACCGAGCCTTGCGGCACTCCACTCGCCACTGCCTGCCATTCTGAAAAGGACCTGTTCACTCCTACTCTTTGCCTGAAAAGGACTCGTTCCCCTCTTCTACTACAGATGAGGCTCTCACCAGGGTCTCCTCTATATCCCGCAGCTCTGCTCTCACTCCCCATCCCCCTACTCGTAACAAGGACAGGGTCCCCCTTGTCCTCACCTTCCGCCCTACCAGCCGTCATATACAACATATAATCTCCCAACATTTTTGCCACCTCCAACGGGATCCCACCACTGGCCACATCTTCCCCTCTCCTCCCCTTTCTGCTTTCTGCAGAGACCGTTCCCTCCGAACTCCTTGGTCAATTGGTCCCTTCCCACCCAACCACCCCCTCCGCTGTTACTTTCCCTTGCAACTGCAGGAAATGCTACACTTGTCGCTTTACCTCCATCCAAGGACCCAAGCAGTCTTTCCAGGTAAGGTAGAGGTTCACCTGCACCTCCTCCAAACTCATCTACTGCATCCGCTGTTCCAGGTGTGAACTGCTCTACATCGGTGAGACCAAGCTCAGGCTTGGCGATCGATTGCCCAACACCTCCGCTCAGTTCGCAATAACCAACCTGATCTCCCGGTGGCTCAGCACTTCAACTCCCCCTCCCTTTCTGAATCCGACCTTTTTGGCCTGGGCCTCCTCCATGGCCACTGCAAATTGGAGGAACAGCACCTCATATTTCGCGGGTAGTTTACACCTTAGCGGTATGAACATTGACTACTCCAATTTCAGGTAGTCCTTGCTTTCTCACTCCTTTCCCTCCCTTCCCAGCTCTCCAACAGCCTGCTGTCTCCACCCTCTTCCTTTCTTCCCCACCCCGACATCAGTCTGAAAAATGGTCTTGACCCGAACGTCGCCTATTCCTTTGCTCCATAGATGCTGCCTCGCCTGCTGAGTTTCTCCAGCTTTATTGTCTACCTTCGATTTTTCCAGCATCTGCAGTTCTTTCTTAAACACAACAAATAGTCTTACACTACGGAAACAGGCTTCGGCTCAACTTCTCCATGCCGACTAGGATGCTCCCCTCTACACTAGTCCCACCTGCCCACATTTGGCACAAATCCCTAAACATTTCTAACCATGTATCTGCATTTACTCTATCAATTTCCCTCATGATCTTATATGATTCTATAAGATCACCCTTATCTGCCTGCGTTCCAAGGAATAAAGTCCTAACCTGCCAACCTCTCCCTTTCACTCAAATCCTCAAGTCCTGGCAACATCCTTGTAAATTTCTCTGCACCCTTTCCAACTTAACAACATCATTCCTATGATAATACAAAATACTGGAGTAACTCAGCGGGTCAGGCAGCATCTCTGGAGAACATGGATACGTGATGTTTCAATTAACCTTCAGACTGATTGTAGGCAGGAAAGAAATCTGAGAGGGGGGAGGCAGGACAGACATTGCCAGCAATAGATGAGCACAAGCGAGGGGGTTATTTGATAGGCAGATTGTTGGACAAAGGCCAGAGATTAAGAGACGGGTGTCAATGTTAAGCTCGGGATAAAAAAGTTGCAAATTGTGTATTCATTGTAAACAAATGGGAGGGAAGAAACCAGTGCAAGGTCAGCCAGGTTTCACGGTGTGGGCGGTAGGGGGTGAAGAAAGTGGGGTAGTTCTTGGGGTAGAAAGGGGAAGGGTGCTGTCGAGGGTTCGTCTATTAAAATTAAAAAATTCAATGTTCCTACTTGTGTATGCTATCCAAGCGGAATATGAGGTGCTGTTCTTTCCAGTATGCGTGTGGGCTCCCTCTGGCAATGGAGGAGGCCCGAGGCAGAAAGGGCCGTATGAAATGGGAAAGGGAGTTATAATGATTAGCAACCGTGAAATCCAGCACGAGTGTTCGGCAACATGGTAGCTGAGTCTATGCTTGGTCTCGCTGATGTACAGAAGTCCACATCTGAAAATTGCTAGGGCGTTTGCTTAAAATGCCCATGGTCATGTGTCCCAGGCCACAAGTCCAAGAGTTCTGCACTGGTGTAGGAGGCGGCCCCTTATGCAGTCCATCAAAATGAAAGAGTTAGGGGACTAGAACCAGTTTACACATGGAACAAGGACTGATTGAAGTAATCAACAAAAGGGGGGTTTAGCTGGCGTCTATGCCGTGCCGCGATGACTTCATATTTAACTTGGAGAAAAGTGAGAGAAGTTGGTTGAGGAGTGAAACAAGTTCTGCTAGGCGGAGGAGAGATGTTAGTAGAGGGCAATTGATTGGGTCTCTGTTCAAAAGAAGAAACATCTTAGTTATGTATTGTCAATGAGGAGCTCTCTATATGGTGGTAGGGATGGTTGAGTTGCCTGATAACAGCCTGGGAAGATACATGTACCTGAATCTGGATGTAGGCGTTACAGAACACACTGGGGCACCTCTTTCCTGGACAACGGGACAGGGGAAAAGCGGGGATTGTACTTGGGGAAAATTCGTCCTTGATTAATGCTGGTGGCATTGCCAAAGCAGTGTGAGTATAACGTGGAGTCACTGGAAGGGAGGTTTGCTTTGCATGATGGTCTGGGCTGCATCCACAATTCTCTGCAATTTCTGGATGAGCTGTCCAAACCATGCTATGATACATTCAGATAAAATGCTTTCCACTAAGAGTTTGTGTAGGGAAATGCCAAACTTCTTAAGCCTTCCAAGATATAGAGGCATTGGTGTGGCTTTCGTGTCCATTGCTTCGATATGGCTAGTCCAGATGGGTTGCTGGTGATACTTACTTCAAGGAACTTTAAACTTTTGACCATCTCTATCTCGGCGCCGTCAATGTATACCAGAATATGTGTACAGCTTTGCCTCTTGAAGTCGATCACTATCTCCTTGTCTTGTACCTTGAGTGAAAGGTTGTTGTCTTGACACGAGTTTATGATGTTCTCAATCTCCTTCCTGTACTCCTTCTCGTCATTTTTCATATTCCCACCACACTACGATGGTACAGTCCGCTACTTTGTAAATTGAGTTGGATTTGTGTTTGGCTGAACAGTTCTGGGTGTATAAGGAGTAAAGAAGGCACATTTTTCAAGATTCACATCTGAAAGATGTTAGAAATGTAGAATTCTTAACTTGGCCACAAAGGCTCGTTGTCCTGAAGGCGTTCCTGGGTCGGCTTGGCTAAGCGAAGTTGCTGGTGTCCTCCACTACTGCTCCACCGATCTGTGCCACTGCAGAGTGTCTCTCATGCCTCACCCGGCCACCATTCAATCTTCATGCTCGAGTGACGAGTCCCGCAGCTGGTCTAGATGAGGGTGCGGTAGGTAAAGCCCCAATCCGCTTAACAGAACTGTTGTATCCCTGCACCTGCTGCAGCCGCTATCTTGAACAAGATAGGGGAATAGGATAGAATCAAGGTAAATGGAGATGAATACAGTGGGGCAGGAGCAGGCAGAAACAATGGCTCTCCCAGTGTAATTCTATTTGTGGATATATTGGAAAGTCAGAGGTCAGGGGAGATGATGAAAACATGATGGGTGACGCTGGGGTCAGAGGGGTGGAAGGAGGCTCGGACAAGGTACAATAAATTCCACCCCATCTAAGCCCTTGGCACTATGACAGTCCCAGTGTATATTGGGAAAGTTAAAATCCCTTACTATCTCACAGGGCTCCCACTTAACTTTTTTTCCCCTGTTGCCAGCCGTGCAACCTAGGCAGCTTTTTAGGTTGCCAAATGACAGTTTAGGTGGTCATTTAAGACGGTTTGCATGACGCGTGCGATAATGTGCTCGGACGAAGTGCGTAGTTACCAGTCGGAATTATGCTCAATGAAGCATTCACATTATTTCTGTTTCATGTGTTCACAATTTAATTAATCCATCTTTATGGATTAAAACAAATGATAACATTGGGAATTAAAACACATTTGATTGCATTCCATTATCAAACATAGTCAATGTTCGCTCTGAAGACTTTTCCAGCACAATAGGGTCGGGGGAGGGGGGGGGGAGGTGTGTGAATCAGTGGGGTGGATAGATGGGTGGGGGGAAGGGGAGGGGGGTGGTTGAGAAATCAATCAGTGCGGAATGGATGGATTGAGGCAGGTGTTGGTTGGAGTGTGTAAAATTTTGAGAGGAGAGCACGGGGGATGTCAGTGCTGTTGAATGGGGGATCAGTACGGGATGGATGGGGGGTTCTGTGCAGGATGAATGGGGGATCACTACAGGATGAATGAGGGGATCAGTACAGGATGAATGGGTGGATCGGTACAGGAGTAATGGGCGAGATCAGTACAGGATGAATGGTAGGATCAGTACAGGATGAATGGGGGTAGACAAAAATGCTGGAGAAACTCAGTGGGTGAGGCAGCGTCTATGGAGCGAAGGAAATAGGCAACGTTTTGGGTCGAGACCCTTCTTCAGTGGGTGGGATCAGTACAGGATGGATGGGGGGGGGGGGGGATCGGAGGGTCTGTGCAGGATGAATGGGGGTTCACTACAGGATGAATGAGGGGATCAGTACAGGATGAATGGGAAATCAGTAAAAGATGAATCGGGGAATCAGTACAGGATGAATGAGGGGATCAGTATGGATGAATGAGGGATCAGTACAGGATGAAAGGGATCAGTACAGGTTGAATGAGGGGATCAGTATGGGATGAATGGGGATCAGTACAGGATGAATGAGGATCAGTACAGAATGAATGGTAGATCAGTACATGATGAATGGGGGTAGACAAAAATGCTGGAGAAACTCAGCGGGTGAGGCAGCATCTATGGAGCGAAGGAAATAGGCAACGTCTCGGGTCGAGACCCTTCTTCAGACTGGGTGGGATCAGTACAGGATGGATGAGGGGGGGGGGGGATCGGAGGGTCTGTGCAGGATGAATGGGTGTTCACTACAGGATGAATGAGGGGATCAGTACAGGATGAATGGGGGATCAGTAAAAGATGAATGGGGGAATCAGTACAGGATGAATGAGGGGATCAGTACAGGATGAATGAGGGGATCAGAACAGGGTGAAAGGGGATCAGTACAGGGTGAATGGGAGAGGATCAGTAAAAGATGAATGGGAAGATCACTACAGGATGGATGGGGGGGGGATTGATCGGTGCAGGATAAATGGATGGGGGATCAGTACAGGATGGATGGGGGATCAGTACAGGATGGATGGTGGATCAGTACAGGATGGATGGGGGAGCAATGCAGGATTAATGGAGGGAGCAGTGCATGATGGATGGGAAGGGGGTCAGTACAGGATGAATTGGGGGACCAGTATAGGAGGTGATGGGGGGGTGGCAGGAGAATCATGTGAGGTGGATAGGGTGATCAGCGCAGGATGAATAGATGGGGGTAGATGGTGAGGGGAGCACAGGGGATGTCATGAGGACTGAATAGGCGGGAATGGGGATCAGTGCGGGATGGAGAGGAGGGGTCCCAGAATGAGAGGGGTGGAGGGGGCTACAGGAGAGAGAGAGGGGGAGGGGTGGGCGAGGAGGGGGAAGGAAGGTCAGCGCTTCTCGGACAACATTGCCCCGCAGCCTTGCCGTCCCTGTCCACTGCCAAGTGCCGCGCCAAAGGGGGAGGTGGATGGGATCTCCTCGCCACTGCCTCCCCTCCTCCGCCAGCCAACAGCAAGGTGCGGGGCCGAGCGGTGCAGCTCAAAGATCCTATAGCTAGGATCTTTGGTGCAGCTGCTTCAGACAGCAGAAGGAGGCCTCCCTCGTCCCGGCCTCGGCGTGCGAGAGGGTTTGTTTTGAAAGCGTTATCGCCATTAGATTTGCAAGCAGTGGCCGCTATCAGGGCGGGCGGGGTGTGGGAGGAGGAGGAGTGTGAGCTGCTGTCGCGGCTGCTGCTGCTGATTTGCGGGGCCCGTCATTCGCTCCGACCCTTCGTCACCCCGCATCTAGTATCTTTGCCCCGCACTACAGTCGTCGCCGCTGCCGCTGCCGCCAACACAAAACGTCACGTTCCTTTTCTCCAGAGATGCTGCCTGACCCGCTGAGTTACTCCAGTTTTTTGTGTCTAACTTTCGTATAAACCAGTATCTGCAGTGCCAAGCCGGCAAAATGACTCGGCATTTAGGTTGCCCGGCGGCACTTTAGGTGGTCATTGGCACCCGGGACACCGTTAATTTCGAGCCCTGTGTCATCATTGTTAGTCTTGATACTGCCTGTAATCTGGCATATTTGCTCTCCTAATTCCTGTTGACTATTTGGGACCCTATAATACACTCCCATAATGTGATCATCCCTTTTTTTGCTCAGCTCTACCCATTGGGGCAGAGGTGGAGTTGCTGCCTGGCAGCACCAGAGACCCAGGTTTGATCCTGACTATGGATGCTGTCTGTACGGAGTTTGTACGTTCTCCCTGTGACCCACGTGGGTTTTCTCCGGATTCCTCCCACACTCCAAAGATGTATGGGTTTATAGGTTAATTGGCTTATAAATTTTCCCTCGTGTGTGTGTAGGATATTGTTAGTGTGTGGAGACCTCTAGTCAGCGCGGACTCGTTGGGGCAAAGTACCAGTTTCCGCGCTGTATCTCTAAACTAAACTAAACATATAACCTCACCAGACAAACCATCAGTAATGTCATCCCCACTACTGCCGTGACATTCTTCTTAATCAATAAAGCAACATGCCCTCCTCTTTTACCCCCCCCCCCCCCCCCCCCCCCCCCCCACCTCTCTCCAGTACCCTGTAACATTAAGCTACCAGTCCTATCCCTCTATTAGCCAGGTTTCCGTGACGGCTATAATGTCCAAGTCGCACATACCTGAACATATAATAATCATTAATACAATAAATTATTAATAATTATATATGGCCAGAGATCTGGAGAGATTCCTGTTCAGGAAAGTTTGATGCCCTTAATTGTCCAGCTCGGTGCCTACATCGTTCTATAAATTGAACGTATTTAACAGAGGACAATAAAAAATGTCTTCATAGTGACAGTCATGGTTTTATTTTCATGTTAAGAGAGATACTTAGGATGATGATTCATTGGAAATGTGTTTATGACTGAAGTTCTGTTCCTGAGGTATGCAGGCTCTGACAATTGCCATTCAACGTAATCATGCGTCTGTGGAAGAGAGAATTTTTAATCTCTGGTGAACCTCAATAGATTTTATGTTCCTCTATTTTTCCTGACTGCCAGGCAGCCAAATTTACTTGCTGTTGTGAAGAATGCCTTTTACTGGAAAATGGCCACTTGGTCTGGAGAAATATGAAGGAGAAAACAGGGTGAGAGAGTAGATAAAATGATATAGGGGGTAATCATGTGCCCAGTTTGAAATGATACTGGAAGTTGGATAGAATGGCTGCCTTTTGGGATTGTGTAGACTCAGAAAACATTTTCCTGGTCCAATAAATTTTGTATGTTTTGATGTGTCTTTTTTGTTTTGTTTATTATCATCTGTTAGCTTTTTTGAACACTGGGAATGCCATCTATAGTTATTGAATCTAAATGGTTATTAAATATGATGCATTCGTTATTCATCTCTCCAATTTGTCTCTGTTAGAACAAGGAGTTTTGTGTTTGGAATAGGATGGGGGTCTGATTTTGATGTTCTCAGGTGATGAGCGGTGCCTGGTTTCCTCCAGACATGACGCTAGGCATCCAGGCCAAAGAGTTCAATCTTGGTTTCATCAGACCAGAGAATCTTGTTTCTCATGGTGTGAGAGTCCCTTATAGAAACTAGAAAATAGGTGCAGGAGTAGGCCATTCGGCCCTTCGAGCCTGCACCGCCATTCAATATGATCATGGCTGATCATCCAACTCAGTATCCTGTACCTGCCTTCACTCCATAACCCCTGATCCCTTTAGCCACAAGGCCACATCTAACTCCCTCTTAAATATAGCCAATGAATTGGCCAACTACCTTCTGTGGCAGAGAATTCCAGAGATTCACCACTCTCTGTGTTTTTTCTCATCTCGGTCCTAAAGATTTCCCCCTTATCCTTAAACTGTGCCCCTTGTTCTGGACTTCCCCAACATCGGGAACAATTTTCCTGCATCTAGTGTCCAACCCCTTAAGAATTTTGTAAGTTTCTATAAGATCCCCCCTCAATCTTTTAAATTCTAGCGAGTACAAGCCGAGCCTATCCAATCTTTCTTCATATGAAAGCCCTGACATCCCAGGAATCAGTCTGGTGAACCTTCTCTGCACTCCCTCTAAGGCAAGAATGTCCTTCCTCAGATTTGGAGACCAAAACTGTACGCAATACTCCAGGTGTGGTCTCACGAAGACCCTGTACAACAGTGCAGTAGACCCTCCCTGCTCCTATACTCAAATCCTTTTGCTATGATGCTAACATACCATTCGCTTTCTTCACTGCCTGCTACACCCTGCATGCCTACTTTTATGACTGGTGTACCATGACACCCGGTCTCGTTGCATCTCCCCTTTTCCTAATCGGCCACCATTCAGATAATAGTCTACTTTCCTGTTTTGCCACCAAAGTGAATCTCTCTGGGACTCTGAATTTCTCCCAGTTCTCTGGTAGGCTGCTTTTTCTGGCTAATTTGTATGCTTCATCTTTTGTTTTGATACTATCCCTGATTTCCCTTGTTATCCACGGATGCACTACCTTCCCTGAATTTCTTTTTTTGCCAAACTGGGATGAACAATTGTTGTAGCTCATCCATGCAGTCTTTAAATGCCTTCCATTGCATATCCACCGTCAACCCTTTAAGAATCAATTGCCAGTCTATCTTGGCCAATTCACGTTTCATACCTTCAAAGTTACCTTTCTTTAAGTTCAGGACCCTTGTTTCTGATTTAACAATGTCACTCTCCATCCTAATGAAGAACTCAACCATATATGGTCACTCTTGCCCAAGGGCCACGTACAACAAGACTGCTAACTAACCCTTCCTCATTACTCAATACCCAGTCTCTAGAATAGCCTGCTCTCTCGTTGGGTTCCTCTACATGTTGGGTTTAGAAAATTATCCCGCATGCATTCCAAGAAATCCTCTTCCTCAGCACCCTTGCCAATTTGATTCACCCAATCTATATGTAGATTGAAGTCGCCCATATAACTGTTTTACCTTTGTTGCACACATTACTACTACATTACTACTACTGTTAGGTGCCTGCACACAACTCCCACTAGCGTTTTCTGCCCTTAGTGTTTCACAGCTCTACCCATATCGATTCCACATCCTCCAAGCTAATGTCCTTCCTTTCTATTGCGTTAATCTAATCTCTAACAGCAACGCTACCCCACCTCCTTTTCTTTCTGCCTATCCCTCCTGAATATTGAATATCCCTGGATCCCTCCGTGATCCCAACTATATTATAGTCATTAATAGTTATCTGCACATTCACTCATCCACCTTATTACGAATGCTCCTTGCATTGAGACACAAAACCTTCAGGCTTGTTTTTACAACACTCTTACTCCTTATAATTATGTTGAAAAGTGGCCCTTTTTGATTTTTGCCCTGGATTTGTCTACCTGCCACTTTTACTTTTCACCTTGCTACCTATTGCTTCTACTCTCATTTTAACCCCCTCTGTCTCTCCGCTCACACATTAAGAACCTCTTTCCTTTAACTCTATCCTCGACTATCCCATTTGACACCCCACCCCCTGTGTCTTTTGGCAAACTCCAAGCGGGCTGTCATGCGCCTTTTACTGAGAGTGGCTTCCATCTGGCCGCTCTACCATGAAGGCCTGATTGGTGGAGTGCTGCGGATATAGTTGTCCTTCTGGAAGGTTCTCCCATCCCCACAGAGGAACTCTGGTGCTCTGTCAGAGTGACCATCGGGTCTTGGTCACCACCCTGAAGAAAGCCCTTCTCCCCCGATTGCTCATTTGGCCGGCGCGGCCAGCTCTATGAAGTACTAGACTAAGTTGGACCCATTGGGTCCCAGTCACACGGGATGCCTGGCCCCCCAATGCAACCCTTCCCCAATGCAATATTCCACCACTCGTTCCCCCCCAACGCAATATTCCCCACCTCACCCATAGCCCCTAACTGCGCAGGCGCGGCTCATTTCCCCTCATCCCCGAGCACTCCCCCCCCCCCCCCTCCTCTTAATGTGTGGGAGAGGAGGAGGAGAGGGGGGGAGGGAAGGGTGTGTGGCGGGGGGGGGTGTGTGAGGTGGGAGGGAGAGGGGGTGTGTGGATGGGGAGGGGGAAGAGGTGTGTTGGGGAAGAGGCAATGTGGGGAGGGGGTGTGGTGGGGGGTGTGTATGTGGGCGGGGGGTGTGAGGCAGAGGGGGGAGGGGGATGTGTGGGAGGGAGCTGTGTGTGGGCGAGGGGATGTGGTGTGTCGGGGTGTGTGTGTGGGGGGGGGTTGTGGGGGGTAGGGTGTGTGGAGGGCAGTTTTTTGGGGGAGGGGTGTGTGAGGGGGCGGGTGGGCTGTGGGGCATGGATGAATTGTGGGGGCTTGGGTGGGGGGGTTTGTGGGGCTTATGGTGTTTGTGGGCAGGGGGTTCTTGGGAGGGGGCTTGTGGGGGGGGGGGTGTTTCATTGGGGAGTTGAATGGGGGTAGGGGAGAGTGAGCTCGGAGAAAAGACGGGGAAGGCCATAGGGGATAGGGGGGGAGGCATCACGTGGGATTGTGGGACAGAGCCAGCCAAGGGGACCAGATGGTAGTGGCTGGAATTAGCGGTGCGATGGGGACTCACGAGGTCGCTGGTCATTTCCCCTGCTGGGTGTCAAGTCTCCGCTTTCCGTTGGGCGACATCTCCGACTGGGCTGGGCTGGTCTCTTCGCTGGGCTGCTTTAGGGCTGGGCTGGGCTGGGCTGCTTTGGGGGTCATTCGGGTCCCGTCTGAAAATTGTTCCAATTGGAAACCTCTGCCGGCCATCCTCAGCGCCATAAGACACATGGTGCTGTAAGGGGGGACATTCCGGGGAGTGACGGAAAGAGACTAATCCGCTCGGCGCTGACTGCAGGAGAAGAGATCGATCTGCGCACGCGCGGTTTTAAAATGTTTTAAGACCTCGCTAACTTTTACGACAGTCAACCGATCGGTAATGAAACTTTGTACATACACTCAGCACGAGGAGAACGGTTGAGTAAACTGGCGAAAACCGGCTATTGCAAACTGTTTTTGAAATAGAAAGACGGCCAAAACGGAAGATAACAAGATCAGAAGTTTTAGTTTATGTACTAGACCAAAGTGCAGACCCC